>NC_052131.2:50398842-50578289 GCF_016086655.4 Lepeophtheirus salmonis | reverse complement strand
TAGAGAATAAAATACATATTAATTACATAAGATTACGTTATATTATTTAATTGGTCTTATGGTAATCTCATAGAAACTATTCTTAGTTGTCAAGACATTATTGGTTTAATAAATAAATAATAAAAAAGGTTGCTTGAAAAGCTCTGAAATGGAATAGAAATAAGTGTCGATTATATCATTATTCAGCAACCTTTTTCTTACTGGGGACAGGTCAACGCTTGACGCTTTGGACCGAGGGGGGGGGGTGAAATAAAACTAAACGTGAATCCACAGTGAACTTTATTAGCGCATCGCTTCAACAAAATAACGTTATTATAACTTCAAAAACAGTCTGTAACTATGAATCATCAATAGGATCCCTGAGCTTGTTTCTTTGCTACGATATAGTCCCATCTGGGGGGTAATGGTAGACAAAGACACGCAAATTGTTTTGCTTATGCCCAATCAACTCTTTCGCCTTTTGTTTTCGTGAGTTATTTGGACAACAATTATTTTAAGACGGCTGATATTTGTGATCTTCAGCATTTGGTCTTCTTGTTACATGGACATGCTGGATGAAGTTTGTTTGTTGAAAAATGGGTAAAGTACCCATTCTTTGGGCATTTGGGGGTCCTATGAGGGTAAAAGGAAATGTTCAAACTCATTTAATAGCGAAGAAAGATGATTGTGCACTTGTTTGATGAGTAAGAGTGTACACAAAATCCCCTCTAATGCTTGAAACAAATAACAAATCATTATTCAAATCCTGCTGATGGATATATTGCATATAAACAAGTAGTAGCACCTTGTTGTCAACATCTTTAGATTCATCGACCTGAAGTTGTTACCTCTCCTTGCTTTGCAAATAATTATTAATATACCTAATTTATCAATATTTTGGCGTGTTTTATTACTGGGAGAGTGGTTAAAGAAGGGTTCAATATTTTAAATTTAAATAAGATTTGATGGTTCTTTTTTACTTTTTGTAATTGTTTTGATAATGCATTCTATCAGCTGACAAACTCTATGTATTGACACCCCCTCCAAAAAAGAAACTTACTCAATGCATCGAACATTGTCCTCACAAAGAGAAAAAAGAATCGAGATTGGTTCTCTATTTCGCGGCGAACTCAGAGCATCACTGATCCAAAACTTGACAAAAGCAGACTATTTACAACGTCAAACGGGCCAATAATGATGGTACTGGCAAGGAGACGAGGTTTAACAATATGGTGCCCCTGCACATACAACAAATGTTACAATTGTTAACTCATTTTTGGAGGCTAACATTCCATTCTAATCGAAAACAATATGACCATCATACTCGCTGATCCCAATCCGCTCCTTCGTACCGTATGTTGAGGCTAGGTAACCAAATCTCGAACTTCTCAATACATCTGTTGATGAGCATTGGAACTCTATAAGCCCCAATTACATTGTTACCACCTGTAAGAGCTTCCAGCGCCTGCATCAAGGCTATTATGAAAGTCGATGAAACCTACATTGAAGAATTGAAATGTTAATACATGTGTCAAAATCTGTACAAAGTTTAGTTAATGTAGTTCCCTTTGTTTTCGAAATTAGTATTGTTAAAATTCCCAATTGAAAATTTTCTCGAAAGAAGACGCTAACATTTTATTTGACTCTTACTTCAACATCAAAAACTCACTCAATTTTTGTTCAATTATAGTCAAAATTTGTGAGTTGATAAATTGATACAATAAAGTTTTTCTGAATTTTTATTTTTCGACATAGTTTCTTTGAAACTCTACACACTTCTCTCAGGGATGCTCCAATCTCTGTAACCCACCCTAATAGTACTCGGCGTTTTACTCTGAAAAATAATTGTTCATGAGACACATTTTTTTTTTGGCTCAATTACTCCGAGTAGGATTGACTTAGACGTGTCGAATTTTAACACACTTTTATTTGAATTTATTTCAAGGTTACTCTTTTTGAAAAGAAATATTTAATGACAGTTTGACACTCGATTTAGTCGATTTTCAAAAAAATACTCACATCAACTCAATTAAACAACTGTTTCATATGAATTGCCCGTCCAAAAAGGCTGAAACATAATAAGAGTAACTTTCAACAGATGCCGTATAGATGTGACTAGTTTTTATTTACGTGAGCTGTCGTTTTCACGTTGAGGTTGGAAACTTTTAAGGATACATTTGTACATAATTAATCCATGTTTTATTTTGACAAAGATTTTTTGTCCTTAAATAGTTATGTCATAAGTTGTCATTTGGACACTATTTGGCATGATTAAATACATATGCTGTAAAACGTTTAAAAGACAAAAAATAATGCAGCCTGCCAACTACAAAAAGAATCCCACTTGTCTAAGTTCATATTTTTACGACTCTATTAATTAATGATATCAACACAATCGTTATCAAAATTTATTTGCTGTTTTCATACTATAATATTTGTTCTTGTTATTTGAAGATTAAAAAATGTTAATCTTTTAAACCCTTCCTTAGAGTACTAGGCTTCTTCTTCATTCCAAATTTGATAAAATTGCTTTTAAATCTCTTTAAAATAGATTTTAATGATGGAAACAGCATTAATATGCTTCTAAAACATCTTTCAGAATGAATACAGCTTTTTATTCTTTCCAAAAATGTATTTTCTTGGAACAATTCGCCATTTTTAATCAAGTTTTGGTAAATTTGATTAATTTTTTCACTTTTAAATCGTTCTTTTACTTAGATTTTTTTTTTTTTTTTTTTTTCAATTTAAGGTAAACATGTAGCTACAAATGTAATATCAGATGTGAAAGATATGAGTAAATTTTTAGTATCGAAAGTTTTTTTAAAAGTAATTAATGTTTCATGTAGAACTTTAATTCGAAAATGAAATTATAATATTTTAACCATAATAGTCACAAATTATATCTCGTTAATGCACAGATCAGATTTGTATTTAAAAAAATCCCTTCTGCATGTTCTATTCAATTTTGGTGTCTCTAAGTCAAAAGTGTTGCAACTGTCACCTGCCTAATGTGTTAAATTAATATCCTATGCAAAATTTCATTTTTCTACGATGTCTAGTTCAAAGTTTGAAAAGGGACATAGCTATTAATTTCGTCCATAAAGATTAAAATATGTACAACATTAATTCTTTTACATGTATTAAACGTATTAAACATTCGTTTAATCTATAAAAAAATTAGTAGTAAATTTTTTTTTTGACACAGCAAAACTGCAGATAACTCTAAGATACAATATGAAAGATCGAAACGAAGAAAAAATTGAAAATCAAACTGCTCTAATATGCAGTGTATATGTGCAAAAATTGTTACAACTTGGCCCAAGTAACCTAGAAAAGCACATAATTTGAGAAAAATGAGTCGGACAACTCTTTCCCATTTTATTAATTTGTTAATCAAACTATGAACAATATTTTCTTTTCACAAGGTTATCCTCCAGGAGCAGCTATACCCTCAAATTGCGGTCTGAAGACCTTTCAGACAACATAGTTATCTGACATGTTAGTCTACTCACTCTCCACAGCAGCTTTGAGATCGTCCCTATTCATATGATAAGTAACACAGATGCTGGCCACTTGCTCTTGTGGCTAAGGGCCCATCATGTTGCCACACATAGAAGATACCAGCTTATTTGGCATCAATACAGAGCTTCACTATGTTCCTCATGACGTAGCAGGTACTCCTTAGTTCCGATCCTTAAACTGAATGTATTGTTGTGCTTTAAGGCAATTTTCTCCCTTGTTTTATTTGTTGTCTTTTAATATTTTCAAATATGAGTCTTTGAAGTTTTAAATGCTGATTATGTAATTAAAATAGTAAGGTTTTGGGATTTTTTCATAGACATTCCGAATTTCCTCTCCTTTATACAAAAGTAAACAATAATAAACATTCCTCAAATCTTTCATCATGAATGAGCAAGAAGTAAAAAGGCAAAGTATCTCAGACCTTCTAAATGCCAAAGTGAGGTGGCAGAGATAATGGACATGTTGAAGTGCTCCAGGATCCTCATTTTCAAGGTGGCCAAGATGAAAAAGGATGGAAAATACCTCTTAAGGAAAGAAGGAAGTCGGGGACACAGCTTTTAAAGGGATTCTGAGTTTCTGGGGACCTGAAGAAGAAGATCAAGGAGGACCCCACAAGATCCATGAATCGCCTGTCTAACGAGTTTGACGTGGACGAGGGGATATTCAAGAGGGCTGTGAAGGAGAATTTGGCGTTGTCTTCATACACAAGGACTCCACACACCCTGCTGATGGACACTCTGAAGGAAAGGAGACTGCAGAGGTGCAAGAAAGTTAGTGCGTGGATCAAGGCAAATGGATCCACAGTAAAAATCGTTGGACACATTGAAGGGGTGTTTATGTTTATATACTTTGTATACACATCGTGCGTTATATTTGAGATTATTTAAAATAAACACATTGATAAATATGTTTGTAAGAAATATTGTTATCAAAATATTTTTATTAAAAGATAGAATAAAGAGGTTATTAAAGATTTAAAAACACTATCAAAAAATGCCCAAAATTCAAAATTCGGGTTCAAATCAAAAATTTTAATTTCGGACGTTATTCGAATCATGTTTCTTAATTTCGGACACCATGGAATAGCAAAATATAGGAGAAAAATATAAATAAGAGTGCAAATGCTGTTTATCTCTTTGGTGGATAAAATTCAAAATACAACATACCTGCTTTTGTAAATAGGGGAATCCTTGATTATTTGGCAATCATTGAGATGAAGGATCTCATATTATTTTATGAGAACGATTAGAGGGAGGAACAGACACACGGTACATAAATTAGAAGAAGAAATTATAAAATGAAAAAGAAGAATCAACACTCCTCCTTTGGTCATATTCATAATTTAATTTTTACAGGATGATGTCTGTGTTTCCTACTCCGTCCCGGGAAAGAAAATAATGTAACCAGTTCGGTGATATGATACCATGTATTCCATGGATACCTCCAAATATCCGATTCACTGTTAAATCTTTACTCGGATTCTAACTCTAGCCAAGTATCTATGGAGTCTTTCGGAGTCTGTGTTGCTTCAATTGAACTCACGGAACCTCGGGAAATAATCAACTTTGCAAAGATGTGCTATAATTATCGTCTCTTGTTTGCTCCTATCGTCAACCCCAGAAAGTTAAATCCTCATTTCCAATATCATCCTATATTTTATTGAGTCTCTTCCGGTTCAAAATGTATATTATCCGGATAATATGTTGGATCAATTATGAAGAGGAATTATCTATAACTCTAAATCCTTCATTTACTTCAACAATCAAGATTTATGATTTATATTCCGATAAATGATGTTGATGTTATAGCCTTTATATCCTCTTTGTTGTGAATGGCTTCATTCACTAACTTGGAAGATTCATGATCGATTTATTAATAAGCAATGAAGTCAATGGACTACCCCGTACCTCGATAACTCTATGTATTGGAGGTAACCATGGGATAAATAACATTATCTTGCCGAAGGGTATCTTTTATATTCCTTTCTGAGACGGAGTTGGATTGCACGGATATCAACGTGATCCTACTGATTTTCTCTTTGGTATCTAGCTATTCATTTGGTTATTTAGTGAGATATTTGTAATTTTATTCAATCAAAAACACTGTCCGATAATATGAATTTGTCAATTATTTGGTTCATATTATCAGACAGCGATTATATCGCAAATAATATGACAAACATCCAGGAAATAAATAAAATACTAATGCCAAAACTCCTATTGAACTCCAACATTGGAATTTTGTTCTAAAATAACCAAATGGAGAGGAAATATCTTCATATTATCACATACCATAAAATATAGAAGTGTTAAATTTTAACTACAAATAATTAGAACCTCGAACTTTAAACTTTCGTTTCTCAATAGCTATATCATCAATCGATTCAAAATTTCACAGGATTCTTTAAAATATGTGATGATTACGTAACAATCTCTTTTGATATTCTTGGTTGAAGTACTAAAGAATTTCTGCGACTTAACCGTTAAGTGCCCGACAATTTGAAACGTCCGACGATGCGTAACTTACCCTATATATTAAATAAATTAGCTTTTAGCAATAAGTCAATTTTCTTTGTTTTTTTTTGTTCAATTGCAGCGTTTTCCAATGATATTTTTTACGTCGCCGGGAGATACAGTTGTTTCTGAGTTCCAAAAAGCTTTCGGCTTCCTATGGATCTGAAAAAAGTGGTTTTATGCAACACACGGTGTAAATAAAAGAGGGAAGAGATTATAGATCCGGGTACGCTACTAAGCATGTCGGGCCCCTATAATATGATAACTATAATATTTCCAAAGCCAGAGTTCCCCAAACTTTAGCCCAGGCCCCCCTGCACTAATACATATTTAGCTAAGGCCGCTTTATACGAAACATGTGTACTATGTATGTGTAGATTGAAAGAATTCCTCAATTCTCCATCTTCCTGTGCCCTCCCTCCGGGGTTCCCCTCATGGCCCAAAGTTAAAAATCATTGTTTTAAACAACCTTAGTTTTTTTAGGGGCCCTTGCTGTAATTTGGGGCACTACGTATAAGGTTGCTGCGGCCCTGTTTGTTTCTTATATCATTTCCTGGGCCCAATTTTCTAGCGACACCCCTTGTTTTAAGTGCCTGTTACTAAACTAAGCCTGCATAAAAAAGAACCGAGACTGAAGACCGGGACCAAGAGCGATAAAGATGAGCTAAGACCGAGACTGATAGAACCATTGAACCTCAACCGGGAACAACCTTGGTCATATCAGGGACAACGCCATGTTGAAAAAATCGCCCTTTATATACAGGGTGGGGAAACTGAGAAGCTACAATGTAAATCCTCACCCCACTTTTTGTAACAAAAGGCTCTATTTGTAATACAAAATACTTGAAATAAAGACTGGAAGGAAGATAAAACATAGTTTATAATACCCTCAGCAGACACTATTTCAGAGTGGGCAAAAACAAACAAACAAACAAATGGAAAACCAGACAGGATTTGTGGTTTTTTTGTTTTGTTTTGTTTTCTTCTAATTGTAATGAAGTACATATTTTGTAGTGTTTGGTTTTGGTCTCAAAATCTTAGACCGATCTGAGACACAGGTTTTGTTCACAGTCCCTAACAAAAACTAATTCATATTCAAACAATGAATGTAAAAACAATGTTTAGGGAATAAGATGAAAAAATATTGCAGCTGACAAGAAAATATAGTATTAAATTTTGGGTTATGTAGGCTACGTTGTTATAGAAACGGGGAAAAGACACAAATTAGTTGGCCATAGTTAGTTAATTCTTACCAACTATGAAATTATTATTCAAGAATTGTTCAGAACTTAATATGAGCTAATTCAGATTCAACCATTCAACATTGATCTGAACACTAATTATCAAAAAAACAGCCATAACATTGACAGCTGACAAAAAAATATAGCGCAAATTTTTGTGTTTGATAGGTAACGCAGTAGTTTAGAAAATAATCACAAATTGCCTAGTCATAGTGTTGTATCTGTAAAAATATAAAAAGACTATTACTATGATTTTTTAATGTTCCTAAAATTGGGGAGAATGATGTATGTATAAGTATGCATACATCATAGTCTTACAATTATTCCATCGGACCTAGGAATCTTCTTTAAAGTCCATATATGCACACAATGTATATTTCCTTCTCTAGGAACGAACGGGGCGCGAACCTATTCACATTGAGTGCAAGGGAATAACTTTTACCAAGTATGTTGTCCATTGAGCTACGTCGTTCGGTGCTGATTAATTGTGTGAGTTTTTTGAAGGGTCCTTATTGGTCATTTATGATAACTAAAGCATCTCCAATAACGGACTTACTTACCACGTCATTTCACCCTTTGAAAGTTTATCATAAACTCTTTGAAAGAGACGAGATAACTGAAGTTTAAGGTGGGAGATGTGTTGCTTGAAAATACAATACTGAAATATTATACGTTCTAGCTATTTTTTTATTTTCTTCAATTCTAGCTAAGAGTCAAGAAAATAAAAAGATAGCTGGGAAAGAAGGACCAACTAATCGGTCCATAGGACCGTTGAATTGTAAAAAAAATCCAGACCCATTAGAAAAAAAAGACTGATTCGGGAAGCAGTTCTAGAACCGGTCCAAAACTACCGAACTGAAAAAATAATACGGATTCGGATCAAGTCTCAACACTAAAATGTTTTGTATTTCTACCTTCATAAAGAGAGAGAAACAGAAAAATAGGAATCTTTATTCTCTCTCCCCGTCCTGAAAAAGACACTGGGTTAATAGAGAGTCCAATTAAGAGTAATTGGCTTCAGCAGATCCCTAGATGATTACTTCTATGTATTTTGTTATTTCTTATTTATTTATTTTTGAAAATGTTGAAGGGAGAAATGTTCAGCCATTTTCTTTTGCTTTTTGTAGCGTAGGAGTAAAGATAACAGAAATAGTGCTCTGTCGACTTGAGTCGATTTTATAAAGTGGATCTGAGTCAAGTCGATAAATTAGAAAAAAAAGGAGGGGAAATGAAGTACTTAGGCCTGCCCGCTCAGTGTTTTAACTACACGGAACATTCAGGGGTCGTGTCCGCTCAAAACGATGCTTGTGCCCCCCTAAAAAATAAAATCACGAACTAGGTGCAGCAGGGTCACCAAACTCACAACAATGGACTTAGCCCCCTTTTCTGGGTTGCCTTTTGAATCAAATGTGGTCATCATATCATTTTTTTCTAAATCCCCATAATATAGAGACAAAAACAAACTCATTCAGTCTAATTTCGCGACAATGGAAGAACTATACTCGAAGCTGTCGGAGATTTACTTCACACAGGATGAATGGAGATGCGCTATAGTCAATTGTCTAATTTATAACCAAGTACAAATCAGCAACCGTGACAACTGTTATACAACTGGGGTGACAATGAGTTGCATTCAGGGTGTGGCTGCAGTACTCTGTACCCTCCTGTGCACCCAAAAAATCTTTTTCCTCGCTTGAAGATAACTGCTACAAATTTGAGACCAAGGACCAGTGGCCCACCGTCAGTCTCTATGTTAATCCGATGGATTATTTTGCCTTGTGCTACTTTGAGGCACATACTTATAGACATCACACACAAATAAAACAGTCTGGTGGCCGCCATCAATGCCCAATGACTTTGTCATGAAAACCTGATCCTGCGTAAGAGTCCGTATAAAGGCCCTGATCCAGGCGGAGGGCAATTATGTATATGGAGTAAACCTCAAGATACATGGCCTACAATGCCTTTGTTTTTTTATTTGAAATTAAAATATTAAAATTTTAGGGTAAATGCGAGAGAGGGAGCGGATGAAAAAACTTAGAGGGTTTTCAAATTTCAAAATGGACTCACTACAATTTCTGTCGAGTCCGAAAACATCCTGGACTCTAGCCACGTTGTTCGAGCCGACACAACACTAACCATGAAAAAAATATGGAATGGGGGAACATCAAACAGAAACAAAATGGAAAGGAGCTATGAAAACCTGAGACATACATATATAATGCCTACTACCCCTTATAACAAAAACAATGATTCACCCTCCTTCTATTCTCCTGTACTATACATGCAAAGACACCTTCAGGGATGTAAATTTGAATTATACATATATATAAAAAATGGTTCAACTTCTTACAAAGAAGAAAAATATCTTTAGATGAATTACATGCATATTATGTTTTGGTACACCTGGCTTTACAAAAATACATGAAAGACTTCTCTGTTATCTCTTCTCTCATATATCAATTTGTAAAAATGATTGAAAAAGATGTTCACTCAATTTATTTTGATTTTTAAAATAAATAAAAAATCGCTAAATTAAACTCCCATTTCCTGTCTTTAAAAAGTGGGAGAGGGAGGGACAGCTGTTGCTTACATTAGGGGGGGAAACATCACGAAACCTACATTGGATGCATTGAAAGGGGAAATAAAAAATAAAATATTTTGTCGTCGACAGTTGCTAGCCTCATTTTGAGGGACTGACTATATATATTCTTATATTTTTTTTTTAAACTGAAATAATGAAATAAAACCTTGTATTAGGTTGTTCTGAAATGACTCAGACTGTCTCAGTAAGACAAGAAATTTAGAGCTTAATTAGGACCCTACGACACTCCACTCGCTCATTCTTGTTTGCCTGTGTGAGAGAATGGGGTATCCACACGTTGAGGAGGTTTTGAAGGGTAGATTATCAGTCAGGAGTCTTAAAACCGCTCTTATTAATAGGGAAGGATCCCCTAAGACCTCTCGCACGCTCAACCGGGGTTTGTTCTTTACCAGGTACTTGGCTTGGGTGATGTTTTTGGGTGTCCTTGCCCCCTGTGACGTCCTGATGAGACATCTTTCTCGAGCTGAAAAGTGTAATCCCGAATCTAACCAGCCTATCGAAAGATGGTTGCACGACTATGGCATCCATTATCTATTTAGTCATGTTTTTCCAGTCTAAAATTCATGAGAAAATCGATGATGGTGGAATTTTGTAGCTAACTCTTCTTCTTTCCCTTTAAACGAGCCTGCCTCAATCATTATAGTATAATTACATGATGAACGTAATAGTTATCATGGAGAGGAACTTCTATGTCATCAAATCCATTAACTCCTGAAACTCCATACGACTATAAGATTTTTTTGAATGTAGAGAAAGTTCCTCTCGATCGTCGCTTTTTTCTGAGTCTAAAAAAAGCCCATGTTTTTCTTAACCCCAGCCTTAATTTCAACTTGAAAAAAAAAAAAAAAAAACCCTCAATTACTTGGTTACTAACAACATTAGTACACTCGAACAAATTTTTTTTGGATGTCTCCAGTAATTGTTTACCAAAGAAACATTCTTTCTCTTGTGATATTCTACATTAACACATGTCTTGAAAAGTACAGGGGTTTACAAAGAAAACAATTTTTTATTTTGTGTCAAAATTGGCTATATTCATTCATATAATTTCCATTAAAAACAAAACAATCATTCCAGTGCCGCTCTAACATTACAATGCCTCTTTTATGAAGCACTTTATCTTTTCCCTCAAAATAGTCCTCAGTTTTAGGGATATCCCCTCCATTGGAGCGAAATTTCTTAGCAGCAAGTATTTTTTTAAGGTCTTGGAACAGCCAGTAGTCGCTGGAAGCCAAATCTGGAGAGTAAGATGGAATTGCAGAAGCAATTCAAAGTTCAATGCATGTAGTTTTGCCATTATTTTGATCGACTTGTGGCATGGTTGCCTTATCCTGGTGAATCAGCCCTTTCTTCTTCTTCAAATGGTGTCATTTTTTTCGTAATTTTGTCTTAAGACACTATTGGAACACTCTAGAGTATTCATTATCAGTGATATTTCCCTTTTCAAGGTAGCCTATGAATATTATACCATACACATCCCAAAGTAGCGAAGTCATAACCTTTCCAGCTGATTGTTGTGCTTTCATGCACTTTGGAAGAGATTCACCAGTTGCTGTCCACTCAAATGATGATCGTTTTGATTACGGAGTGAAGTGATGGATCCATGTTTCATTCATTGTCACATAACAAGGCAAAAGTTCCGGATTGTTACATTTAAACATGGCCAAACACTGCTTAGAATAATTAGCACGGTTTCTTTTTGGTCAAGAGTGAGCAAACGCGGCACCCACATTAAACAGAGCCGTCTCATGGACAAATGCTCATGTAGCACGATCTTTTGATATCTTTACGATGTCAGCAAATTCACACAACTTCATTGTCCGATCACTCAAGACGATTTTGTGTATATCGTTGATGTCGTCTGTTGCTACCGTCTCATTTGGAGTTCCACTACGTTCTGCATCATGGATGTCTCTACGCCCATGTTTGAAGTCATCAAACCTACGTGTAATTGTTGTTTCTGATAGAGAAGAGTCCCACAACACTTTGAAGCTAATACATAGTTTGAACTGTATTTTTTCCCATCAAAAAACCGTGTAAAATTAAAACACAAAATTGTTTTTGATCCATTGTTTTGGAAATAGCAAAAGTAGGTGCACACTTAGCACAATAACTCATAATTTCTGAAACTGATTCCTGTCATTCCATTCTTTCTACAACTTTATTAAATTGAAGTATTGATTATTTAACTAAAAGAAAAACGTAAATGAAATTAACTCCGCACAATCCTTTGTCCCCTAAATTTCTAATTGATTAAAAAACTCATTTACAGCTTCCTATTATTTTACAAACATACAAGCCTATGTTTGTTGGACCGTCGATTTAAAGCAGCTCACACACAATTAAATTTGAATTTCCCCCTATTTCTGATTTGTATGTACAATATACATTTATATGTAAATCTACTGCATGAAGGCAGTATGAAAGGAGTACATACTTTGAACTCCATGTTGTGGAATTTTTAATGGGTGTTCATTCCATTTCATTTAGTACCAAGAGATACACACCAAATACAGATCTCTTTCACATCCAATTTCCTTCTCTTGGATTTCTTAATGTATTGTATGATTGTCTATCGTTAAGAAGTGATTTCTTGTATTATGAGTTTGGAATACATTGTATAAGCTTGCCCGCACATCATACTTTGTCGTTCTATCTCGAATTTGTATACAGCAACATCGGATTATAGGTGAATGGCTAGAAAATATTGGACCAAATTCGGTCTACTTGTGTTTCGGACCAAAATATGATATAATTTATTTATATATGTAATGGATTGTTGATGTAATTTTGTTATCAATTTTGGCATAAGAGGCTTTTGAAATTTGCTCTCTCTCTCTCTCTCTCCTGGAAGTTAATTTCTACGTGAAAAGAAGGCACCAAAATCGAAGATTCATATGACTTAATTGAAGCAGGGATTGGATTTGGAATTTGGAATCTTGTATTGTTATTGTCATACATTTTCTTCAATTTTGAACCTAATTCTTCCAAGGCTCTTCGTCATAGATAAGTTGTTAAGGAATTATTTTACATTAGAAATCCATGTCGGGCTGGTTTGTTCGGTATACGGGCTTGGCAAAATGAGCTTTGAACTGATGGTTTTCGGGCTTGGGCATAGACTGAATCCACCTCTATAGCGGATAGTTTATATTCAAAAATCGCAACCTTTTAATTATAAGGAAATAACTTTGGAAAGCGAAGAATATATTATTGAGGTAGGAGAGAGGGACCTCGATTTAATCAATTACAATTGCTCGATTTATTTTTTTTATAGAAAATTTTCATTTTTTTTGTAATTTTTCATTTCTATAGTTAATGGATTTGATGACATAGAAGTTCCTTTCTCTCTATGATACCTTTTACTTTAATCTAATAATTATACTGTAATGGTTCATGGTATATTAAAAAAATAGGTTATAGCGTTTTACTTTTCCGGCCTTATCCTTCAGTGCACGGATCGACTCCGAATTTAATTCTTGCCAATGTCCTTGTTTATACATATGTCCTTTCTTCTTCCTCCCTTGTCTCAGCTGATTGTAGCTGATCTAATGAAACGTCACGAAACCTAAGCTGCTCTAATCCAAAACATTTATCAAATTGTAAGGATTAGAATGTTGATTTTCGGTTTCTTTTTTTTAACATTCCCAAATAATTATTACAATTGATATCATTACCCATTGCTTACATTTCATTTTTTATTTTGTTGTTCCTAAATAAACTCTTAAAAAAGTCCTAAAAGCATAGTTTCCCATCTTTATTGAATGGAGATAATAAGATTCGTAGAGAGAGGGTTCCCTGTGTCTCTTTCCTTCTTTCCCTCTCAGATATTACTAGTGATGGAAATTGTGTGTATTTTGGGCATGTTATAAAAATGAAAGCGATAATCTACATGTTTACTCTGACAATTTGAAAATGTTTTGGAGTAGATTAGCTCATTTTGCCGAGTCGGAAAAGCTAGTTTCGGAATCTTCCAGTCCGACATTTATTAATAATATAAAATAATTCCTTTACAGCAACAATGATTTACAACTATAGCTCTGCAAAAAATCCTCAGGTCTACTCTCTGTCTTTAATGAGCACACAATAAGGTTCAATCAGGCCTTGAATATTATTGAATGCACTAGAAAAGGATGTTCACTACTCAGGAGCTAAATAATGATGACAACATCTAAGGATTACCAGTTCCAACAAAAAAAAAAACAACGGTCCACCTAAAAAATACAATTGATTTACATCACTAGTCCTCACCATATTGTCAAGTGGACTTTAACTAACTATAAATAACTTCCGCAGATGGGATTTCCTATTAAGGAGCAAATAAAGTAATAAGTGATCTCTTAAAATGGATTCGCACGAGTAGGGGTGTAGAATTGTTATAATTATTACCCCTAAGCCATAAAAATTATTCAAGTGGATGATAATAATATCATCCGACCAATTTTCTTCCTTATTTGACGTTTACAATGTACATTGGTAAGTAATCATGCAGTTCAAACAAACTGTAAAATACATAAACAATGTGGTAACGATGACTAAACAGAGGCGCCGGCAGGGTGTGGGATGGAAGGGCTATACCCTGCCCCCCAAAAAAAAAAGGAGTCTTTGTTTTATTTTCCAAACAAATTTAATATTTGAAATTTTTTACAAAAAGTTCAATTTTATGTGAATGGCAATAGATTATTGATTTTTTTTTTTTCAAATATATTAACTTATGGATATTTTTCCCAAAAAAATCTCAAAAGCAAACCCCCTCCCCTCCAAATATACACTGAATTAATAAAAAGAGAATTAATAGTAGATTTGGATTAAAGTATTTTTCAAACTCGTAAATTTTCTCGAGTTTACTCGGTTCGACAATTCTCTAAATATTCTCGAACTCGTCCCACAAAATATAATTTGAAAAAACTACAATTAACTCAAATGTATCATTCCACGACAAACCGTTCAAAAATTTAAAAATAAAAAAGCAATGTTAAGAATTTGTTTATTTTTACTCTGACGTCGATCCTCAATTCAACTCCGAGTAGAGGTGGGTGCAGCCTAGGCCTGAGCCCGAAAGCCTACCGTACGAAACTTATTTTGGCAAGCCCGAAAACCTGTGGCACAATATATATTTCTAACGTAAAATAATTCCAATATAGCTAATTGTTGATGTCATCTTTGATTTGACACCTTATGAAAAATAAGCTGACGATGACATTATTGATTATTTGTAAATGTTACTTACGAGGTGTATTCAAAAAGTAAGAACACTTTTCCAATTTCGCGGGCAATATACATTTGGGAGGGTAGATTTTTGTATGTTAGTATACTCACCGCGATCATATATTTACCGTTTCAGATATATAACATATTTAGTTTGTTTGTGAAAGGCATAACGGTTAGAATTATTTTTCACGTTTGGCGATTTTTTGCAATTGAAAAATATGGATCAATGATTTTTCCTCAAATTTAGTGTAAAAAATAAAATTAAGCGCACCAAAACACATAAAAGTGTCGACAGTGGCATACGGTGTTCTAAGTAAAAAAAAATGTTTACAATTGGTACAAACTCTTCCAAGATAGCCTGGGAAGATGCCAATAAGGATGCTCACTCTGGATACCCAGGCATGTCAACAACAGATAAAAATGTTGAAGCAGTGTGCAGTTGAATGTATATTTTTGTCTTTGTGAGATTAATAAATTTGTGTAACGTTCATGTAAATAAATATTGAGTTTTATGTATCTTGCTTGCTCTAAATTTACTTTTTCTATGATTACAGTATCTTATTCTGGATCTAAATCTTCAGAAAATGGTGATATTTAGTCTGCGAGAGAATATCTATTTATATTTGAAAAGGTTTATATGTATATCTTGAAATTTTATAAAATACGATATGCTTTATAATACCGGGTTAACAAGACCTGTAAGAAAATCCTTGTACAAATGTCATTTTTTGGAAATAATATAAGATATAAGAAGATATTTTTTATTATGTCTTATCTTGTGGTCCATATAGGAAAAGTAAATCTGAAATTTTTAAAAATATCTTTTTTTGGAATACCTCAAAGTTGAAAACTGGTCGATTTGACCCGTAAGACGACACCAGAGTTAAAAACTCTGTATATTGATTCCTAGCTATGACAGGTAAATATATATAATTTTGTTATAAGAACCATTCAAATACGAGTTTTATCCCTTGAAATATTGTGATGACCTTATCTCAAATTGTAACTAATATTAAGTGTTTTTGGAGGAGCCTTAAAAAAAAGTTAAGTCTTTCAGCCATCAATGATATATCTCTAAATTTTCTGATTATATTCTTCTTGAAGCTATGGACCTCTAAATACAAAGTACACATTTTCAACTTGAAACAAAGATAGTTCGATACCTACATTTTTAAGATAGTTTTGGAATTCTGTAACATGAGGGCATAGAAATATTTTCACATAATTTATCATCTCTATCTTCAACACCAAGGGCTTTAAAAACTTTTGAAATTACAAATACCCAAAAATAACAAACACTTAAAGACCTTTTTCTAAACACTATATGGAACAAATATAGAAAATTAAGGGCATATTTTAAATCAGGGGATTAAACAATACTAAGTGAGATTTTGTTGAATAGCTTGTATCGCTACCTAAGGAGAAGTTTTTGATAAATAATTGTACATATTAAAAGATAAATAAAAAACTCGTGAATTTTTTTTTTGCAAGAGCCTTGAATTTGAATTTTATGAAACAATCACATAAGACATTATAACGCATACGGTAATTATTGACTGTCTTACTGAGGCTCAAATCAAACTGACTTAATTGCTCATCAAACGATGAGATATCACAACTAAAAATACATTTGCATTTGCTGGATGTCTTTACTGACGCTAGGTAATTTTACCTCCGGACATTTTACCTTAAAGCCATTTTCCTCTAAAGATATTTCGTCTTACTATGTAAATAAATGTGGTTTATACGTGGTTTTTGTTATTTTTGTTTAAAGTTGATGTTCCTTTGGAATTTTTTGATCAAAATATGTAATGTCAAATGCGTATTACCATAAAACAGATAGAATGGTTGTTTTCGGTTGGAAAAAAGAACTATTATAGCACGAGGCAATCTATACAAATTACACATTACAATATCAACTATGTTCCTTAATTCTAAAAATTTGAGGGAGAAAATATTTGTATCTCATGGAAACCATTGCAGCCTTCAAATACAATGGTTAATTTCTTCAAATTTCAGTTTCTTGTGAAAAGGAGTTTCGGTATGACGTAAATAAAATACAAGGTCATACATTTTCATACGTTGCCTACTTAAAAGTTGTTAATAAAGAGGTTTCATATACAAGGTTGTGCCCTTAGCAATCTTACAGTTTTAGCAGTTCCGGTTCTTGAACCACTAGAGCCGGAACTGACAATGTCGAACCAAGACCGAAATGTATTACTTTCGGTCCAGGTTCTTGTGATTTTGTTCCTATATCGAATACATAAAGGAAAGAATATATATATTATAAAAAAATAAATGAGCTTTAATCATCAAGTCAACTTTCTGATTGTTTTCTGTGCTATTGCACAAAACCGTTTTCCAATGATTTTTTTTAATGTTACCAGGGTGATACAGTTGTATCTGAGTTCCAAACAGTTAAAGGCTTCTTATAGATTTGGAAAAGGGGCTTGATACACCAGACATTGTAAATATAAGAGGGAAGGATGGGGTGGATTATGGATCCAGTCAGGGCCTTATAATATGATAACTATAATATTTCTTAAGCCCGGGTTTCCCAAACTTCACTACGCCAAGCTCCCAACTACACTAATACATTTTAAACTGAAGCCCCCTTTATAAGAGTTTTCAGGGCCCTTGTTAGAGCTTAGGGTACTACACACTTTACGTATAAGGTAGCTTCGGCCCTGTTATTATGCAGCAATCATTTCCTAGGCTCGAATGTTCTAGTGACGCCCCGCCCCTCTTTGTTTACCAAAATTATCATATATTAAAAAAACCCAAGAGGGAAGACCGGAACCAAGCCCAATAAAGCTGAACCCAGACCGAACCCGTTGAAATGAAAGAACACAGAACTGTTGAACCTGAACCCGGAACAACCTTGTTCATATATCTTAACGCATGATGGACTTACTAAAAATACTGTTTAAAAAAAAAAATACATACTATCTAACCTTTGCCAATTAAAAACCATTTTATAGAAAGATGAATTAATTTTTTTTTTTTTGAATTTTCTGTAAAATACTTAAATTTAAAACTGGTCATAGTTATTCATAGAGAGTGATCGAAAGGACCTGCCGGTATCTAAAAGTAAAAGAAATTGAAAATGATCATGGTAATCCGAACAGTTTGACAAATATTTGGAAGGAGAGCAGTTTAGCTGTCATACAGTGTTATTAGATCAGCTGAAAGCAGCCTGAGAGGAAAGAAATATAAGTAAATCCCACTCCGTATATAGCAAGGACATATAGGCTAGAATTACTTCGTTGTCGATCCTCAATTCTAACCATAGTCTAACAAGGACTTAACAAATCCTTACATACATAAATACTTTTAAACGCGCACACAATATCAACCAGATAAATAAAAAATAACTACAAACGATTGATAGAATAAAATCACCACACTTTAACATAAAGTTATTCCACATCTTCGTTAACTTGTACATTGTCTAATAAATTGGTAAAATTTCACTTTTTGAGGTCTATGAATAGAGGTGTATAAAATATACATCCTTGAAAACGAGAGCGGCTTCTATTAGTTTGTAATTAGAACAGGATTTTTTTATCTTCCTAAGCTGTTATCATTATTATTTAATTCTTGAATAATTTCTTTTTCTTCCCCCCCCCCACCCCTTTGATAATTTGGAGCTTAATTACACTTCATGAAAATGATACACACAATTAAACAAAGTTGATTGTGCTACATTTATCAGTAGAGTAACACCTCTGAGAGAACTACAATTCAAATTAAAAGTCATAGTTCACAACCATTGTCTAAGAAATTTGCCAAAACCTCGATTGCTTAAACGATTACACATTCCAAATGTATTGTAAGGGTTTCCTGTTGCATCTGCACAAATAAAGTATTTCCTCTATTTTGATGATGATGATGGCCTCTACTTTAAGAGCCCTTGGAAGATTCGGATCCCTGGCCACTACACAATCTGTTTTTGAGGTCTTGACTTGTAGATTGTCTTTATTTTTTTGATCACTCACACGTATTAATGGATAAATCTTATTACATTCGTAGGGGAATGTCTACTGACATTTCTGGTTTCTTGCTACATAATGTGAAATTTAAATTATCATCTTAATTATTCGAGTTATTATGATCTATTGTTGAGGTAGCGATTATGTAACGGAGCCATTTTTGCTTAGAGGGAGTATAAGGATTTTTTAAAAGGTTTTATAGAATCGAAGTCAGACTTCGAGAGACCCAATCTGGCCAACCGTTTGTTTACTAGTTTTTCCGAATATATTTATCCCTGATCTAGTAGTTTTTCCATATTTCAATATTTCATTGACTCGAGAGCTATTAAAAAAAACAGTTTTTTTTTAAATCTATGAATATAAGAGTATTAAAGATGTATTAGAAAACAGGAGGCTTTTTTTTCTATTTGGTAATCTGAAGTGGACTTTTTATTTTTCAAACCTGTTGTTTTTATTATTTAATTCTTGAAAACAGAACATCCAAGTATAAAGTAATAACTAGCGAGAGTTTACTCATGAATTATAAGTGTATGGAGTTGGATTACTTGTACAGTTGTGCACGTCTAAAACTGAACACTCCTTTAAATTTTACGCTATGTACATATTCGCGATTTTATTGAGTTGAAACTGGTTTATACTTCGAGGCAAGGGTCTTGACTAGTTATAAACAAAACTTCAGCAAAATCTAAATAGCAACAGTGAAACAAGAGCCGATAATATGGAGAGACGTCGAGCCACAATTTTGGAACTTTCCGGCCGGAGAAAAACTCCCACTGAAATTGCCCAGGTTCTGAATTGCAGCCGCACCACCGTTTACAGCGTGGTAGCAAAAGGGACTCCTGAGGCGACCACAAGATCTAAGTCAAGACCTCGAAAAAACTGAAAAAGTCTGTCGAGGACAAGAGAGGCCAGGCCACCGTCAATGGCCTCTCAAGGGAGTTCAACGTCAGCAGAGGGACCATGGACCGGCTAGTTAAGAAAGATCTTGCCTTTAAGGTCTACAAGAGAATCCCTCGTCAAACGCTCAAGCCGTAAAATTTGAAAGAGTGTTGAGTTTTAGACGCGCAGACCTGTATTAGAATTAAGTCGAATAAAGCCAACATAAAGTTAAAAATTACTACGAGCAATCCCGGGTACTTCTGCTAATTTCTAAATGAATAATAGTTTTGAAAAATTGACCTTTTTTTCAGTCCCTCTCTTTTTGGAGGAGGAAAGGTTGTGAGATACAATAAATATGACATCGTGTACACAAATAGAGGACGTGCCTTACTATTAATTATTAATGTATAGATACTTATTAAATAGTTTTCCGTAATTAAAAAGTAATTTAGAGTTAGCGTGACCTTCCCAATTTATTTTTTTCTCTTTTACATATTTTGACACTTTTATTAACAAATTATGTAGACATTGAAATTTTGATTGATTGATGACACATACCACAAACCAATTTTGTGGACATTACTATCAAAAAAAAAATTATTGGTTTATGGTTTTTTTTATTTTATTTTAAAAGGAAGTTTTTTTTGTTTGTTTTTTATTTTACTTTCATTCAAATTACAGGGTGCTACAAAGGGTGACTGAAGTATTCTCCCTGAAATTTCCTCACTGGGAAGTTTCGCCCTCATATGTATATACCCATAAACATTTATGGGTATATACATTTATCTTAGAACTAATTTTTGCTGGCCTTAAATTGGATCTTCCTCGCTTGAACCCCTTTATAATTCATATCTTTACATGGAATAAAATTTCCAAAAACTCCAGCTGTTCGCAAAAAATCAAATTTTTTGGATACAAATTTCAAAAATTAAATTTTTTTAGTAATTAATTTTAAAATTCATAGCTATTCATAAAGTAATTAAATTTTTTCGTAAAAATTTCAGCTGTCCGCAAAAATTAAAAATTCTTGGGTAAAAATTTCAAAAATCCATACCTATCTAAAGTAAATTAAATTTTTTGGAATTTTTTTCGAAAAAAATTGATTTATAGTTCAAAAAATAAATTTGATATGTTAGGGAAATTAGTACTATAAAATGACAAAAATCTAAGGAGTGTTATTAAATATAAGATTTATTTGGATATAATAAATGGTTTTGAGAAAGAAACGTAAATACAGGGTCGTTCAGGTAAATTGGAACCACCTTTAACAGCATCCTGATCAATAAGAGAAGCAAGTAGATGTTTGAAATTTATAATACAAGTGAAAAAATTCATTGAATATGTTTGCCATTTACGCCAATTATTCGCTCGATACGAAGCCTACAGTATTTGAAGGACTTGCCCACGTCTGTGAGGGAGACTTTGTCCCAGTACTTGATGGTAGGGACCTTCAAAGAGTCAAAACTGATGTGTGAGTTAGCTCTATCTTTCCCTGAAGTCTGTAGTCAATTAACATGGGGTGATAGAGGGTCAGGTGTGCTTGCGTCAAACTCAGACATTCAGCTTTTATCCAAGCTATCACTTCCTCTAACAGGAGTTCACAGTACCTGTCGGTACCAACCCTCTCTTTTGGCTTAAAGAAGATGGTCTTATGACAATGCCATTACTCCCAATGATCATAATGAATGCCGAAAATATGGTTTTAAAGTCGTGGTGGACATTAGATCTATCTTTGGCCAACCATCTGTCGTTCTGGATGTTGTGGGATCTGTCGACAGTCCATTGTTTCTATCTGGATAAAAGATGATTTGGTTACCATGTGACTTCAAATTGCTCTACGATTTTCTTCTGTGGGTAGCCCGAGTAGCCTTCATTTTGTCTTTGAGAATATGGCTTTTGTAGAAGCGGTATGATTTCATCGTCAGGTCAGTGATTATGGCACTCAAGACTATTGCCCAGTTTACTTAGCGTTTTATTGGATAGAGTGTTAATTGGAGTCCCAGAAGATGACTTCAAGGAATGTTTTCTATAATTAGACCTTTACAAATTACAAAGAAGATAGGGCTCATATGTCGAAAGAAACGAAAAGAAAACTGGAGAAAAATTGGACTAAAAAGGTATTTATGTGAATAAGTCATTTTTTAGTGTAAGGGGGTTGGGGTGTTGTTGACCGAAGTTTGTGCAGATACATTTGGAACACCCTGTATATATATATAAAGCAAAAAAAACAAAACTTATTAAGGTTTTAATTATCTTTTTTAAACATTCTTGATGTACACTGGGCTGTTTTCCCCACAAGCAAATTCGATGATGGTGTTTCTCCGGGTCTCCTTCATAGTAAATACTTGTTTTGAACTAAAAGTGGCGCAACTAACTAAAATCTAATGCTCAACCTCTGACTGTAAAATTAAATCAACATAGTAAAATGCTTACCTTCGTGTTTTTGGATGTAGTTAAAGATGATCCAGATTTACTGAACGACCCTGTACATAAAAATCTGAAAAAACTCTTTTTACAATTCGCCTTATCAATAGAATATTTAAGTAATACATGCCTTATCTTTAATGATTTATTGTTGTTAATCAAACAAAACAAAAACTAATTATAATAGTCATGTCACCCCTAAGTGCAACATCAACTTTTTAACTCTGCAAAAAGAAATGGCCGAGTTGTATACTATGGAGCTAGTGAGGGTATGGAAGTCTTATCGAATTTGTGGCTCTATAATTTGTTATGGAAGCAGATTCAGAACATAATGAATAAATTTGTGAATATATGTGAATTGAAAAGCAAGTTGGAAGGATTTTTTTTTCTCAAGGTAGAGTCTGGATTTACCTTTGTATTCTATTACGAATAATCGTTAATTCCTATCAACAAATCAATATTATTAACCCATTGAAGGCGCAGTAAAAGACAATTAAACTAGACAAAATTGATTGTCATAATAAAATAATTTGACAGGGGCCAGTTTAAAATTATGGATAAAATACATAGGTATCTTAAAAGGTGCGTCCACAAGGGGTGGGCTGGAGGGGTTGGAGACCCCCTTAAATTAAGGAATTTTTATTTAACTAGAAAATTGACTATTTGAATTTTTTTTTTTTCCAAATATCAAATATTTGAATTTTTTTTTCCCATTTCAATTTATAATTAAAATTTAATTAATTTATTCAAATTAAAAAAAAAAAAATTAATGTTCTGTGAATACCTATGAATTTTTGAAACTTTTCTAAAAAAAAATTAATTTTTGAAATTTTTTTCCAATAATTTAATTTTTTGTGTACAGCTGTAGGTTTTTGAAATTTTGTTAGAAAAAAATTAATATTTGAAATTTTTTGAGAATGGTTATAAATTTCTATAATTTTTTTCCAAAATAATTAATTTTATCTGAATATCTCTGGTCCTAAAATTTTGTTCGAAAAAATGTAGTATTTGAACAAAAAGTCAAAAACTCCCCCACCCAAAATATAACCCAGCAAACGCAGCTACTTAACTCATCCCACACATTTGAATACAATGCTTATAATTAACCAAATATGTCTATGAAATTAACCTAAATTGACATGAACTTTGAGCACCAGTGACAGATGCCCATGCGTAGGTAAGACGCCATTTGTTGCTTTGGTAAATAGTCAGAAGTGTTTATTGTCAGTTAAAAAAAAAAAGTATTTATTGTACAATTCTGGAAAAGGCTGAGTGTCCATTTTGCGATCCGTGCTGCGCGAGACAATTTTGAGATTGCACACATCTTCAACCTGGACAGGTCCTTTTGTCTGAAGAGTCAGGAAGGAACTGGAAGAGAAAATCTTGACATGGTTGTCATAATTTTTTTAAATTCATTGGACACAGTGTTTCCCTTCCAACATCACTGGACCTCAATCCCATGGATGTCTTTTTGTGCAGAGCAGTTGAAGGACACACCAACAGATCCTCCTGCTGTACAAAGCACGAGCTGATGTCCAAGATCCGAGAGTAATTTTTGAATCTGCCAAGACATTCTCCCGTTTCCAGGTCGAGTTGTGGCTGATATGTTGACGCCAAATGCTATTATATAGAATAATATTCTAATTTATTACACTGTCATTTAGATTTTAGGTTTTTATTAAAATTGGATTATTAGTTTAGGAGAAAATCTATTTTTTTTTAAATCGTGTTGCTTGATTTTGATTCAAAATTATCTTATGTTGACGCATCACAGTGTTTTATTCATAGTTGTCTTTTATTAGGGAATTTATGAAAATGAGCAGATTCAATTTTAACTCAACTTTTCTAGTGACTACATATACTGCTAGTATTTTAGTGAAGAAAGACAATTTAAATCAGCCGCTAAACCCAGCCTCCACCCCTACCCTGCAAATTACTTTTTCAACCATGAATGCGTGTTTTTTAAATATAGTTTCAAAGAAAATAGAAGAGACTCGCGAATGTTGTGATCCTTAAATCCCTTTTATTCTTAAAAGAATAGTTATATTATATTTTATGTCAATAAAGTACAGTTTTAAGGTCATATTAAATGTCAAAGGTCATATAAAAGGTATATTTGTTGTAAATTAACCTTTTTAGAGTTTGTACTAGGGTGGCCCATTTTTAGTATGACCATTTTAATTTGATCTTCTTTTGTATATTGATGAAAAAGTTATGTTTGTAAAGTTTCAGTCTTTAAAGGATGCTTTTGACCTCTATAGCCATTTAAAAACGAATTTTTTTAACAACATTCTCTATTTGTAAAGGGATTCAGAAGTTTCAAATTTAAATCATATGTTTTGAATAAAATAATCAAAGATAAAGGTACATATCCACTGCACAAGGGTACACAATCATATTAATTGATTCCGTGATTTACATATGTTTCAAATTAGGACTAAAATATTGTTGATACAATAGTTAAAATGTTTTTCTGCTATAGTGTTGGCTCATGGCAGTCGTAAGAGACGCCATATCAGGATTGTTGCAAAACATTCGGTCGATACGAGGCCAGAAGGATTTCAAGGTCTTTACCACGTCCGCGAGGAAGACTTTGTTCCAGTACTTGATGATGTAAGCCTTCAAGGATTTGATGCTGTTGTGTGAATTGGAAGAGACCTACTTTTCTAACTCCCCTTAAAAATAAGTAATCTTTTCGATTCCTACAGGTGGAGTTAGAAGGCCTGGGTCTCGGAGCCCCAAAATAACACCTTCTCTTCTTTAAAAAAGTTACATATCTTGTGGGCCTTGTAAGAGGGACCGAGTCTTGTTGAAACAGGATCTCGACACCATTGACCTCAACTTACATCCAAGGTATCACATAGTCTGATCGGAGTTCACAATACCCATCCTCTCCTTTGGATTAAAGAAGATGGGGGCATGACAATGTTGTTGCTCCACATGACCCCAAGGGTTATGATACTGACTGGAAACTTGGTTTTAAAGACGTGGGGGACATTAGCTCTTTCTATAGCCAACGTTTTTTATGGATGTTGTGGGATATGTCGACTGTCCGTTGTTTCTCATCCGGATAAAAGATGATTTGGGTACCATAGTACTTCAAATTGTTCAACAATTTTCCTCCGTAGGCAGCCTGGGTGGCCTTCATTTAGCCGGTAAGGATATGTATTTTATAGAAAAGGTATGCCTTTATCCTTAGGTAATTGTTTATGGCTCTGGAGACTGTTACACTGCTTACTTGGCGTCTTTTTGGTAAGAGTGTTAATCGGATTCCCAGAAGATGACTGCAAGAAACGTTTCAGGCCTATTCAAATTACAAAGAAGTGAGGGGTCATATGTCAAAATAAACAAAAAGAAAACTGCAGTAATATTTGACTAAAAAGGCATTTATATGAAAGAGTAATTTTTTAGCGTAAGGGGGTGGGGTCTTCTTTGACCAGACATAAAAAATTATTTTTCTAGAGTGTTTAAAATATGCTCTTGCATCCGATAATTATGTCTAAAATTGAAATTGATTTGAACGCCCAACACTTTAACTTTTATCTGGAAGTATTCAAAGCTTGTGCAGTTATATTTGGAACACCCGGTACCTTTACATATATAATATAAAGGAAAAACAGACTTATTAAGGATTTAATTCTCATTTTTAAACATTCCACTAACACCTCTGAACGCTATTTATTTAACTTCTACCCATTAACTTGAACCCCCTACAGAAACATCATTTCTTCACTTAAAAAGTTGAAAAAGTTTTTGTTTTTTTGGTTCCTTTGTTTGAGATAGACAAAAAAAGAGCTTAAAAGTAATTTGAACTACTCTTCATAATGGTTTCAAATTTTACTCTCTGGTAATTTATGGATATTAGCTGTTTATTTAAGAAGAAAGGAAAAAAATACAAAAAACTTTTATAATTACAGCAAAACGTGGACTTGTTTGGATTTTCTTGCACTTCTAGAGCCTCTTGGCCTTAATGATCTTTGTCAGAAGGTGGTGTGGGGCCTCTTCTGCGAAGAAAATGACAAAATGCCCTTCACATCCCTCCTAATCCAGGGACATCCGTAGGAGGTGGGCTGGAGGGGCTCTAGCCCTTCTCAAATGAAGGATTTTTGTCTTTTTACTAGAAAATTTAATATTTGAAATTTTTTGTGAATAATTGTAGATTTTTGAAATTTTTTCCAAAAAAATTAATATTTGAAAATTAATTTTTGAATTTTTTTCTTAAAAATTTAATTTTTGAATAACTGTCCTTTTCCAAAAAATGTAATATTTGAAATTTAATTTTCAAAAATTTTTATTTTTTTGAAAATAGCTGTAGATTTTTAAATTTTTTTCTCAAAAAATATAATATTTGATATTTAGTGCCCAGAGTTGAACCACATCAACTATAATTATAAATGCAGAATAAATTAATTAAATGAAATGAAATCTCCAAATTAAATGTAATACATAAAATTAAAACGATAAATTACAATACTATGACAAGGTTTTCGTAATATTCTTGATTATTTTGTGAAAAACTCTTCCCTTGTTGGATCCCATAGATGGAATAAACTCGATTACTTCTGACGCTATGGTCCATGTATCCGTTCCTACGTTTGGAATTTTCAGCGATAAGGCCACATATCCCGCAGATGGAGTCAAACTTATACCCCTCACTTCTTCCTCAACAATCGGTTCATATGACGTCAGCCTGCTTGCAATAAGAACTTTTGAGTTTAGTAGAGCAAAGTCAATTGCTTTGGTTCCGGGTGGAGTTAATTTTTTCCTTCGCAAAAGTCCAAACAGCACAATCACTTTCAGAAACTTTTCATCTCCATCCATCAAACATTTTACATTTAATTTTATAAATTGCTTAAGAATAGTTAAAGACAGGCAATCTACAAACGCATGAATTGTGTCATTGAGTATCTTACCGGAGTCCTTCTATAGCCTCAAGAAAAAAAATACAATTAGCGGAGATCTGTAATTGGACTATGAATTTTTTTCCGTCATTAATTCCTCTCAACGATGACTTGATTCTGCTCTACCAGTTTTCAAGGAGACTCAATCGTCTCCTATGTAGATTAAATAATATATCCGTCTCACTTTCAAAATTAGGTAATGCCATTGATTGATGCCAAGAGCACGGCATAATATAGAGACCTGAAGTCCTCTCAAAAGGAAACTTGAATTTCCAGTCATTGAATGGATCTGAGGAGTGAATATCATACCTAGCTAAAATGATGTTGTTAATAGCATGTTCTTCCAAAATAGATGGATCCTTTATTTTCCTTAAGAAAACTTCTTACTCAGACTTTTCCGAACAATATCTACAGTTGCGTCTTCATTAAAGACAGGATTATTAGTCCATATAACTCGTTGAGTCGCATCCCAAATTTGAGGTAGTGCCGTGGCTACATCATTGGTAAGATTTGTTCCCATCATGAGGCTTTTATATAATCAGGTTTCAATAATTGTCCTTTTCCATTCCGGTGAGGGATTCCTGGACATGTTACAAAAATTTTACAGTATATTCACGGAAGGATAATTGATAAATGGGCTATGCCTCCCCCCCAGATGAGATTTTTCGGTTTTTATGGACTTGATGTAGTTTTTAAAGAAAAGTCTACCAAGCCATACCTCTTCCTCCATAATCGTCTTTTCTTCAACTAAAGGACTTGTTGTAGCTTTATAAATTACTCCAGGAATAACACGAGTTTTGTATAGTTTTTTTTTGTGGAAGTTATAGGCATAATTTTATTATTTTTCTTTGAAAAAGGACTGATTGACTTTTTGAAATTTTAGAAAAGTAACAAAAAACAAAAAATCGACAATTATTATTTTTTTAGGAGAGACAAACATTCAAATTTTTCAAATGTTTAATTTTTTTGGAGAAGACTTTTTTCAAAAATTTGAAAAATAAAATTATGTAAGGAAATAATCTTTTTTTTATATACAGAAAATTGTTAATTCGAAAATTGTGAAAACAAAAAACAATTTCTTTTCAATACCGTATGGTCCATTTAAATAACTTACTAACTACTAATTCACTTATTCAATAATTAATTCAGGGTGAGTTATTGAAATTAATTCATATTTAGATATATTAAAGCATAAACGATTAGTTACAAAACAAACAAAATCTGAGCTCTGTAGTTTACGCACAAGTTGAGAAAATGACACTGGAATGTGATTGACAAATTTTCATTCCTGCTCTCCAAGCAGTTGATCGTCTCCAGGAAACCTGTCTACGCTGAAACGTTGGAGAAAAAGAAGGGATACATCAAAAGGCCAAACTGAGCCCAAAGGATTAAAAAACACCCAGGCCAATCCCCTCAAGTCCATGAATACCCATACAAGAGATCTTGGGGGTTTAACCCCATACTGTCCAGAGAGCAATAAAAAAAGTGGATAGAAAGGGCCTTGTAAGGGTGGAGATCCCACTTTTGACACCATCAATGTAAGAAACCTATATTCTCCTTTTTTTAAACTTATTTTTTACACATTTGCCACCCCTTCCCTACAGCTGACTATCCAAATTCCCCTTGCAAGTGCATGTCGGGGAAGGCCCGTAGTGTCTGTCATCTAAACTCCCATGCCTCAAAGTTCCTATCAGCTAGTACTCGAACGTACTGACAGGAGACTAGATCCACAGCGGTTGGCAGGCCTTCTGCCGTTAGTGGCGAGCCATCATTCCCACTAAGGGGCTACATTAATTATGCTCATTTTATAGTATACATTTTGGCGAAATTCTAATGTTAGTTCATAAATTATATCGTGTTGAAATTTAAATGCAAATTGTTTCGATTTTGGTGGTCGAATTAGCTCTTATTAAGGGCTTTGAACAATTTCAAACAATGATTGAACTGTGGTTGCATAGCCAGAGAAAAAGGTTGCGTGATACAATAAAGGTAAGGACATGTTAAACTCGTGATTCAATAAAAGATAAAATATATTAAATATTCTGAAATTTTATGTAGAAAGTATTAAATATTAAGTAAAGGGACTCTCAAAAGGGCTCTTCCAATAGCAAAAATAATTAATCAAGGTCAAAGATATTTGGAGAAATGGGGAGGGGGGATAGTAGGTTCCCAATGTATAACTTTGTTGATTTTTTTGGGTCATTCACTCCACCATTTTACGGATGAATTAAGCAGTCATTTTTGCGTACAGCGTGCTAGCTACAGGAGGAAGAAAATAAAGGGAGTAAAATTCGAGGACGCATGCAGCTTAGTTGTAAATAAAAAAGGAAGAAAAAAGAAATCGCACGCTTTTTCTTTTACCGGTTTTGGTTTTTTTTTTTTTTGTATTCCACAACTCGTAGTAGTAAATGTCCTTCTTCAGTACGCATTTGAAGAGGGAAGAGTGCACGCGGACGGTTTTTATTATAATATAAAATTATAATAATATTTATAATGGATTTATAAAAAAGAAAAGTGAATTATTTATTTGTGAAATTGTGTTATTGTTGATTTTAAAATAAAAGAATATTCAAAAGGAAAATATAGGAGGGAAGGAAATGAAGAGAATTGTTCGAACTACGAAAGGAGCCTTGCTTCTTTTATGTCATGGATGGTTTGCATCCATAATGGCCGTTACTCTTCCAGGAGGTAAGGCTGTTAATTCATTTTATATATAAAATATTGTATGTCTAAATGTGACCAATAAATAAAAGGATTTAAAACTACGGGATCCGTAGAGGAATACGTTTTTCATCCCAATTCTAGAAACTATATTTAAAAAATCCGAAAAAAATAGGTAAAAGATTTTTTTCCCCCCAACAATTTTTAACAATATAATTATTCAAATAAGTTTGTGGTATCTTATTAAAAAAAACAACAACTTATGATTAATACCGGGATATACGTCATCAAGGATTTCTACAGGGCGATGTCTAAAGGGGCTTGCGCTTTTTTCTCCAAATTGACTTCTTTTTTTTGTCGTAAAATCATATTGTAGAAAGATTTTTAATCGCCAAAATAGTTAAAAGAATTGAAGCAAAATTTTTGAATAAGTTTTTGGTTTTATATATATATAACACTTCTCTGTGGATGCCCTGCTCATTAATACCGTGATATACGTGGTCAGTGGCGTCCGCAGGGCGGGGGATAAAATGAATTCAGTGTTTTTCTCAGAATTGATTTTTTTGTCGTTTTTATACATAATTATCGACTTGAAAACAAAAAAAAATTGAAAGGCAAGTGTTTAAATAACATTTTTAAATACTTTTTGGTCTCTTCTTAAAAAAAAAAACCCTTCTAGTGGTAATTTTTGTCGTTATTAAAAAAAGAAATTATCGACATGTATGTAGAAATAAGTTTAAATGACAAAACAGTTAAAAGAACTTAAACTAAAATTTAAAAAAAGTAATCGTGCTCTTTAAAAAAAACAAAAAAACCTTGCTAACACCCCTGGTAACTAAACCAGGATATGTGTATTTATGTATCAGTTTTGGACTATGGAGTGTTTTGATTTGACTTCAGCATTCTTGATGTTGGCCATCTTGGAAGAGGCCTAAACAACCAAGTTTTATAACAATAAAAACTCTTTTTGCATTGATATTAATGTGTTGTTAGAATATTTCAAAATGGGTCCAACAAATAAAAGGTCGACTGAAACCTCACTGTCTATCAAAAATCTATTCCTCTAATGTCTAGTTGTATTATATATCTGACGCTGATTGTATTAAAAATATGTTATTACATCGTTCTACAATCTTATTTCCATACTGTAGACCAGGGATTCTAAACCCCTTTTTTTTAGTGATGTACCACTTGTAAAAATATTTATTTAAGCCAAGTGGAAGGAGGCTCAGTTTTTGGATTTTTTTTGAAAAGAAATCCAAAAATTAAAATTTTTTTTGGCAAAAGATTTCAAAATAATACATTTTTTTGATTTTTTTTCAAAAATTCATATCTATTCAAAAAAAAAAAAAAAAGTTTTTTGGAAAAAAATCAAAATCCACAAAACAAACAACAAAAAAACAAAAGATTCTTGAAAGATATTTCGAGAAAAATTTTAAAACCGAAAGCAATTCACAGAAAATTAAATTAAATTTTAAATATTAAGTTTTTTGAAAAAAATTTCAAATATTAAATGATTAAGGAAAAAAAATACCTAAATTTGGGGCGGGCTACATCCCAGTCCCTGCAGACGCTCCTGAGTTATGTACCCCCTTATAAGCACAAAACATTTTTAGTTAAAGTGATTATAAAAAGGGGGTGGGGAGCTTGGTTTTTGGAATTTTTTTGGAAGAAATCCAAAAATTAAAATTTTTTGGAAAAATATTTCAAAATATTATTTTTTTTTTTTTCAAAATCCAAAGCTATTCTCAAAAAATTACATTTTTGGTAAAAAAATTAAAAATATCCATATTTATTCTCAAAAAATGAAGTTTTTTTGAAAAAAAAAAAAAAAAATCAAAATCCACAAAAAATATTTTTTTCTGAAGAAAACCCCTTAATTTGGGGAGAGGGGTGGGGGTTACAGCCCCTCTATCCGACCCCCTGCAGACGCCCCTGAGTAATGTACCACTTTTAAAGTATTCTTTCAAAATCTCAAATATCCCCTCAAATTTTACTCACTCAAATTGGAGTGACTCCAAGTATCCCAATGAATACGCGTTCCCCCATATGAGAACCACTGCTGTTGACTGTAAATTAACTATTACAACAGCAATAATAAGATATTTTTCTTGTCCCTAATCGATCAACCTAATATATAAATATATGTATATAAATTTAGCCATTATTAGCGATTTTCAGTGCATATTACTTTGATTGTTTTTAAATATCCCTGTTTATCATTGACAAAAGTACTGTTCAATGCAAATTTTATGTCTTTTTTTCTGCGTTTCGGCATTAATTGAGTTTCATCAATAATTATTTGAAATTTGTACATTTTATGTTACTAAAATATCACCTTTTATCACCACAAAATGCCGCCTCCTTCAAATATGATGCAATTTATGACTTCCGTAAAAACGCTTTATAGAATGTATTGTAGAAATAAATATAATAAAAAACGAGGAAACGATTCAATTTCCTTTTTATATATAAAATTAAAAGCAAATTATTTGATAATACATTTTTCTAGAAAATAGAATTCCCTTTTTTTTTTTGACAAAATTATTTTTCTATTTACTTTTTCAACAATTGATTCAATTTTGTTTGTTCTCCGCTTTATAAGAAAAGGGGGGTAAAAAGGCAAGAACAAGGGAAGAGGGGGGAATGGAAACTCAAAAGAAAGATGAAATTGAAGATTAAATAATGATAAAAATTGGATTAATAAATAACTATATTATATATAGAAGCAGAGCTCTGTTAATACGTCACTTAAATAAAAACATTGCTAATGTATTTATGAACAAATTTTGTTCGGTTTGGTTTCAAGGGAATTTTTCCTCAAATTAAAATATATTTCCTTTTGTAAAAAAAAGTATAAAAAAATGATGAAGACTGAAGTTGTACCGAATTATTGAAAAATATAATGGTATCAGACCAATGTATATATTTCTATATAAGAAATTAAAAGAGCAATGCGGACATCCAGATGAATTGGTAGCTTTCTTTTGTAGAGAGTGTAACGGCTGAAATTCAGTTTATAAAACATAATATAAATATTTAAAATAAAAAAAAAGTATTTGCCTAAATCTTTTGTGTATTGTACATGATGCGACCTCTATTTCAGAACCAATACGATTAAAAAAAAAAAAGATTTTCTACTAGACTAATCATCCCATATTAATAAAAGCCGATGCTTTATGAAAGTTGAACAATTTTTTTACTATAATTCTATAATATTTAGTGTTATTAACGGCCTCAATTTTTACCTCTGAAACGGGAGCGGGTCTTGATAACATCCTGGACATCAGCTCAGACTTTATGTTAAAAAATGATATGTTGTTGTGTCGCTCAACTACACACCACTCAAAGGAGTCCATAGGGTTTAAGTCCGGTTAGCTTGGAGGCTAAACACTGGCTCCAACAAAGTAAAAAAAAAAAAATCTGTCAATCAGGTCAGAGTTTTTCTTTTCTGTCCGAAGTTGAGCTCATCCTGTATGATTTGTAACGTAATTCATCTTTTTTCTTGATCAGCCTTTTAAAATATTTTAGACCCCTGGCAATGGCCCCCTCATGGATTTGGAAGGAACATCATCAATGATTTTTGCAATGAAATCCTGATCCCTCTGGCGTTTTAGCCTTATCTTGTGACCAGGACACTTTACTATTGATTCATAATCACCTCCAGACTTTACCTTCTAGACTCTCTAGACCAATTAACCGTCCACGCTGAAGAAGTTTGCAATCTCAACATTGTCCCGTCCGGTGCGGATTTCAAAACTCTGCCTATTCCACAATTGTGGACTAAATACTTTGTTAATCGAAGTCAGTTTTTTAACTGACGCCAAATGCTTCTAGCTAGTCGCCAAAACAACAAAAAGCGTCGCTTGCGTTCTGAGTTTTTTTTTTGTTTTTTTTTTGGAAAATAACGATCGCACACTGTAGACTAGACACAATGATTTATATTTTAATTAATACAAATGTTTATAGGAGCTCTATTTAAAAAGTTATAACGAAATTATAAAAAGTTTAATACATAAATTTCAACATTTCACTATTGCAGTAAGTTGAATGATTTATTCTTCGTTTCTATTGCCCCTTCTTTCATTCCGTAGACGCGTAGCCCTTCTAATTCTTTATATTCAGTTAAATCCGGATAAATGAAACTGCTATTTTTCAAATGAAAAGGTGACTATATCCTGATTTTTTTAAATCCGAAGTATATAAGACAAACCCATAATTTTTGGATACTTATGTAAATAAATAATTTTAAACACCTCATTTCGAGACAACCAGTGTTTTATGAGATCCAAATTTTTAGCTTATCTTTTAGAAAAAGTGTTTTTCGGCGGAACTCATGATATGTATCCGTATTGACTGGAAAAAATTGTGAAATGAATTAGAAAAGAGACATACAGAATAAAATTTTTTGGCCCAGTTTAAGATTTGAACCTATTAAAAGAAAAAAATCCTCGTGAAAATTATTTATTCTCATGAATACCTATAAAGTTGTTAACAAAAAAAGGAGGAGTTAGTTAACTTTATGCAGCTGTAGCCCTAAAAAAAAATTAAATTTCTGTAAACAGTAATTAATTTTTGAATTTATTTTCGAAAAAAAAATAATTTTTGATTTTTTTTTCCATTAGAGAATCCTTTTTTTGTGAACAACAATCGAACTTTGATTTTTTTTTACAAAAATCTAATTTTTTGTTGACAGCTATGGATTTTAGAAATTTTTTCCAAAAAATTTAATATTTGGAATTTATGTCAAAAAAATTGAATTTTTTGTATTAGCTCAATTTTTTGAAATTCATTTGGAAAAAAATCTATATTTCATATACATTTATGAGGTTATTTTTCCAACAATTTAATTTTTCAAATTTTTTCTCAATAACTACGGATTTTTTATAAAGGTGAATTTTGAGATTTTTTTAATAGCAACCACCCCCTCAAAAGAAAAAAAAAGCCCTTGAATGTATTTTCTCTGTTCCAGCATGATTTAGGATTTTTTGAACCGCATCAAGTCTTAAAAATATATAAGATGTGATAATTGGGGGTTTTCTCTTGCAAGATCCCATTTCCTCGGGATTTCTTGAGGTTTTACACCTTCAAGAATGACAAGTGAAAAAATAAGTTTCTGGGAAATCTCGCATTAAATTGTTTAATAAAGATATATGATTATTTTATCTAATTTATTTCTTTAAATGTTGAATAGGTTCACATGATTGAAGATGAGTTTTAGATATAGTTATTCACAATTTATGCTACCATCCTATGTTGTACATGGGTAAGAAATGATAATACGTCGAATAACCGATGTTTACATGCTTTTTTTTTTTTTTTTTTTTTTTTTCAAAAATGGCATCCTTATCAATAACAATGAATGGTACAAATTAATCCTACAATTTTTACCTTAGTTCTGAAATGAACTGTGTTGTCTATATTTTCGGGTCAAATATTAGTTACTAGCGGTAGTACTTGGCATTGCCCGGAGTAATTAATTGTTGGATATCAGACAAAATTTTCTTTTATAATATAGAAGATAAATCCCAAGAAATCCTCATTGTTACTCTTTGTTTTTCATGAACATACTCACACCTTACAACAAGTACTTAATACTTATATCCAGTCATGAAAATCCTGTGTATTTTCTATCTGGCCCGTTAATTTGTAATTGGTAGTATAAAGAAGAAATTTGATTTTCCTTAGCAGATGTCATTATTATTTAATTCTTGAGTAAATAGATTCAACTATATTCAAAACCTGTTTTGAACATTCGTGTGAACCCATAAAAGACGGAGATTAACCCTGAGGATTTGTTGCTGAGTTATAATAATAAGTCCTTTGTGACTCATAGTAGAATTGGGTATCGACATAGTTTTAATTCCACCAAATATCCTTGTGTTTATATCCTTTTCTCCTTCTGCCCTTGTCATTCCAGATTGTAGCTGATCTAATGAAACATCATTAGCATGAGTCTTTCTCTCCTCCAAAACATTCTTCAAATTGTCAGGGTTACCATGTTGATTTTTGCTTTCTTTTTTTCTGTACAGGATTTTCATCATTACTTATATCAATTCATATGACGTGTTCTCCCTTCCAGAATGAAAGAATAATAATATAATTTTGAGGGAAAAAAATAATATGTTGGGATGACTGATTACTTTAGTCTTAAGATCGCTCATGAATAAAAACAGAAATAACTCATTTTAACATAGTGGTGTTTATATTTAATTCAATCTTAACATATACTGAAAATGCGCTTGAATTATTATGACCTACATAAGACACCTATAACAAAAACAAATATAAACCGTGATATTCACACGCTCGCAAAATTTAATAAATACGACTACATTATTATTACTTAGATCAGAAATATGTTTATGGTATACATCAGGAATCACTGTATACAGTGATTCTCATGACTCCTTTTCATATATTGATACATTTAGATAAACAGAAATACAAACTTTGCTTTCTAAAAATAGATCATAAATTATTACCAATAAAAGTAAAGTAGTGGTTCTATGAGGAAGCTGAATTATGACTTTTGTAGGTTATGTATTTTAATATCTTTGAGGATAATTGCTTCATCCACCCTTTTTTCCTTCTTTTTCTTTCAAGAGGATATAACATGTGATATGTATGTAAATACAGTCGTAAAGCCTGAAGGCAAGTCATTTTAATTTTCCAAGTATGTGGATTCCCTGTAGTGTTATGTTCAAGAGTACATTAAGCGGAACAAAGACATAATAACAACTTAGACTTTGTGAGGTCGATACTCAGATGAAAGTAATTTTTTTACGGATAAGAAAATTATATATTAGTTCAGTGAATTCTAACTGGTATTTTTATTTATATATATGAGAGCTGTAGTGACTGTAATTTGATCGTGAATTATGAACTATCTTTTTAAAATTAGTATCCAGGCTGGTTATGGCAATTCACATTATCTGATCTAAGTTCTCAAGGATTAGTTTAGTATGATACATATTTATTACAACATTAATCTCATAGAAAACCGGCTCCCATCCTTAAACGATATAAATATAGGATCAACCAGGGAATACTGAAATCCGCCGTTGGATCAATTTTTCTAGTGAATAATTAAGCGTGGAAGTAACTTTGTTTGATGTACTTTAAGGAGTGTGATCATTATGAACTTAGACATGGTGGAAACGATTGGTGGGAAATGATTCAACCCTCACAAAATTATTGGGCAGTGCGTGTCAGTCTTGCCATAAAAACAGAATTTAGGTTAATTATCCAACATCCAATGAATTAATTTCAATTTCATTATTGTTATTAAATAGTTTCTGTGGGCCAAATGAAATTCACTTGGAAGCCGGACTTGGTCCGTGGCCCGCTAGTTGAGAATCCCTGACATAGATAATTAAAGAGAAACCATTACATTTAGAAGAAAAATTCACGAAACCTACTCATTATGATTACTCAATTAATATTATTGCTATCCCTGAAAAGACCTAAAACCAAGCTCCCTTTCTCCAAGCTCCTACAGATCCCTCCCCCCATCACCTGTCATTTGATTTGAATGCATACATAAATTGCTCAAAAATATACAATTACATTTTTTTTGGTGGGAGAAACAACCATAACGACAGCTTCCTATTATCTATTCAATTTGTGTGAATGATTATTTCACGTCAGTGAAGCGATTGACGTGAGGAGTTGAAGGGAGGGGGGAGGATATGAGCGATAATTTTTACTTCATCATCATATTTTTCAACTCACTAAAGAATATGTACTTTTTTGACATTTTAATATCAATCTATTTACATAGCTCCATATATATGTAGTTTTTTCCAAAACTTGTTTTAAGTAAGTGAATTGCAGTCGCAGATATTTACACATACACTATAAGAAAATAAAAACCTACGAAGAGATGGATAAATAAGCCATGAAAAAATGCTCTCAGTGAAAAGGATGAAAAAACAAACAATCATTTACAGCCAGAATAATTTAGACAGAGGCTTTCTTTGTAATGTTAATTTGTATTGCCACTTGATAAAACTTAAGGTTTTGAAATGTCTGGCAGAGACTGATGGATAAAATTTCACTAAATTTAGAGCAAAATCCCAATTTATTCCACATATATAACACACCGAAAAATCACCTTGTTATCTAATATCTATCTAAAATCTGTCAAATTGTAACTTTTTTTAAATCTGAAACAACCCTGTTGGTAAGTGTGAATTAATTTCAGTATAATTTTGTATCAGAAAGCACGCTAAGTAGGTAATTGTAATTAGCAAAAAAAAAATATATATAATTTTTTTGTAATATTCCTTGTTACCAAATATTTTTTCATCTAATAAAATTATTAAAAAAATATATTAATTAGGAAGTTTTTTTCAAAAATTATTTTTTCTTCTTTGTATTCTTGGTCATTTTAAAATATTTTGTATAAATTTATAAACTAGTTGGAGTTCCTGGCATTGTTCACAGTTATAAAACGTCAATTTAATTTGCTTTAATAATATATATTTTCTTTTCTTTTTTTAATATGACACGCTCAGCTTTACTACACAGCTTTTTTATTGCAATTTTTTATATATTTAAATATGACACATTATATGCGTGTTATAATTTATTTTTTTCAAAACATTTATTAAACCTATTCCATCGTTAATGGTTCTTATTTGAATCGAATAATTTAATATAAATTTAAGATTTAAGAAGGATGAGAAAAAAAAAATTGTATAAAAAAGAAAGCCCTCATCTAACAAAAAAATATTTTGCTCGAAAATGAACACCTTAATTACAAAAAAAAAAAAAAAAATCCTCAACTTCTTTATACACCCAATATATAAAAATATAGACTGCTGTTGATAAAAATATAAATCAATCCTATCTTTGTCCTTGAATGAACATATTTGACAAAGTCTCATTAGCGATTGGAATTAGATATACATAGACACATATACATATTAAATATTCAAAAAAATGATTATAATTCGGAAGAAAATAATTATAATATTTTTAAGAGGATAATCTCATGTTCAAAAGAAATTGCATGAAGGGTCGTTTATGAGAGGCCTCTTTTGTATTATATATATATATGTTTATACAACATAATCTCTATTTGAGGTGCATACAACTTGGAGAGTTAAAAAAAAAAAACTAATTAAAAACTTGTAAAATAAAATGTGAAAAAAAGTTTAAAATATTGCTAATTATGTTGTTGTTTTCGTAATTTCATCATTTCTTTGATGTTTATTTACTTATTTTTATTATTAATAAATACATAAATATCCTTTTTTGTAGTTATTTTTTTTTTTAACTCTGGATATAAAATGATATGGTCGTTACTTGAGACATGAATACTAAGGATGAAAGCATATATATGTCTAAATATTCCAAGGGGACCTTGTTCCCTCTTGAAAGCTACAATAATATGTTGAATGTTAATATATTCTACCAGGTGTGTTCCAAAAGTCAGGTGACTTTTCAAATTTTGCTAGCAACGTACCTTTGCTATACTCGATTTTTTTATTTTTTTATGTTAGTACACTTGTCACGAACAAATTTTTACTCTTTCAGCCATATAATATATGTTTAGTTTTTTGTGAGAGGCATATCGGTTAGAAGAATATTGTGTGTTTGACGATTTATTTACTATTGACAAATATGGATCAAATAATTTGCATCAAATTTTGTATAAAAATGAAATTAAGTATTTCAAAACACTTGAAATGTCAACTATGTAAAAAAAAAAAAAATCCTTACAATTGGTACAAACTCTTCCAAGATGTCCTGGAAGATGCCAATGACGAGCCTTGCTCTGGACGCCCAAGCACGTCAACAACAGATGAAATGTTAAAGCTGCGAAGAAAATTGTTTTTGAAAACCCTTAAATCACTGTCACAGAAGTTGCTGAGGATATTAACGAATAGGTTGGCCAGTGGCATAAAATATTTTCGAAAGTTTTGCTACGCGTGTCAGCGAATTTTTTTTCTGAAACTGCTTAATTTTTACTGAAAGAATCTTTGAGTTTTTTTTGCCAAAAACTATATCACAATCATGCCTCAGCTACCATATTCGCGGGATTTTGCCTTATGTTACTTTTTGCTCCTAAAATTGAAAACGGAGATTGGCAATGATTGAGGAGATAAAGACTGCATCGCTGGAAGAGCTCAAGGCTATACGGAAAAGTGCATATGAGAAGTACTTCGAAGATTGGAAAAAGCGTTGGACCAAGTGTATTGTATTTGAGGGGCATTACTTTGAAGGGGAAAACGTAAATATTGATGAATAAATATCTTATTTTACCTTAGTTACCTTATTTTTTTAACACACCTAATATTGTATACTAGTGGTAGTACAATGTTTTGCCTGGAGTTATTAGGCGTCATGGAACAGACAAATTTCCCTAAAAATATTGAAAATAACTACCCCACAAATCCTCAGTGTTACTCATCGTTTTCATGAACACACTCAAGATTAGTTACTCAATGTTTATATGCTCTCTCCTCAAGAATGAAAGAATAATGACTGTACTTAGACAAAAAAAAAGTAATATGACGTTATAACTGATACGTCCAGGAGTACTTTAGTACTATATAAAGTGCTATAAAGCTACACACGCTAGATGCTACATGTAAAACGCCTACGAGATTTAATATATATAAGTACATAGTTATTTTAATTTTATGATCAAAATGATACATCAAGGATTACTATATTCACTGACCTAATTTACATCCACAATGCTACATGCAAAACACGTACGAAATTTCATATATGTGTCTTTGATATAAAATGTTTTTCGTCATTCAGACACATTTTGCTTATTAATATTGATTCCTTCTCCACATTTTGAATAACTGATTAAAAACAGACTATGACCCTAGAGCGAATGTGTTACAAGTATAATATTTAATTATATATGTAGCTTTTTGACTGACATTTGTATCATAAACTGAAAGTGACTCCATAATAGAGACATATAAATATTTGATCCCTTGCTAATGTTGTAAGTTTGGCCACTGTCAAAGAAAAGTACGGTGTATCATTTTAAGGGTAGGTTTATCTAAAAAAAAAAAGATATTGTAGGAACAATATAAAAGTGTCTACAGGAAGAAAAATTATGAGCATTACTCCAAGAACACCATCCCTGCTGTCAAGCATAAGGATGTAAACATTATTTTTTGGCAGTGTTTCTCTGCTAAGGGGATTGGACGACTTCACTGCATCGAAGGGAGAATAAAGGGAAAGGGGATCAAATTGTCGCCAAAATATTTTTCTACAAAAAACAACACAAAATATACATTTTTTAACTTTTTTATTGAAAATCAAAACTATGACGAGCATATAGGTATAGAGTAGCCATTCATTCGATATAATCACCGTTGGCATCAATAACGGCCTCAATACGGCCTCTGAACCGGCCGCAGGCTCTTCTGACCATCTCATTGTCCATGTTGCCGAATACCTCCTTGATGGAGTCCATCAGGCTGGCCTTGGTGCTATGGAGATGTCTGTTGGTATGTCTCTCGACATAGCCCCAGACAAAATAGTCCAAAGGATTAAGGTCGGGAGAGTTAGGAGGCCACAAATCCTTGGTTACGACGTCATAACAGTTCTCGGTTAACCACTGCATGGAGATTTTGGACACATGGGAGGGTGCTGAGTCCTGTTGCCACGCCCAGGTCCCTCGCCATGAACTTCATGGACCTGGTAGGGTCATCCTCAACCATCTTCTTCACCTTGTCGACAAAGTCGGTGTTCCTGACCTTCCTGTCGGCGCCCTCCTCCTTGGGTGCCCTCTTTATGGTGGCATCAACATCCCAGGTGTCCTCTAGCTTCTTACGGATATTCTGAACAGTCCGTAAATTCACTGCTAAGGTTGAAGCAATCGTTGAATTGGAGATTTCACCTCCATTATTAACCAATGCCATGACTACGGCGGACCTCGAAAGCTCCTCTTTCCACTTATAGCTCTTTATCTCCTCATATCATTACGGCATGATGCTAACTGAACTACTTATCGTCAGCTGACAAGAATAGCTTTCCTATTTGGTAACCGGTTTTTTATTTGATAATGTCGTCTTCAAGTTCTCAAGGTTTAAAGTAGGCGACAATTTGATCCCCGCTCCCTGTAGATGTACAGGGAAATCTTGGGCGACAAACTTCTTTTCTCATGGAGGGGCACTGAAAATGGATCTTCCAGGGCGACAATGACTCAAAACTTACCATCACAGTAACAAAGGAGTGGCCCAAGAAGAAATACATTAAGGTCATGGAGCTTATGGCTTTAAAATGGTTAAAAAACTAACATCTTTATTGATTATGATAGGGATGACCATCTTTTAATATAATGGCCTACATTGCCACTTGAAATATTTTAATGGGCCGAAGAAACTATTAAATAATAGGTCTATTTTTGGTGGAGCAATGGACAAAGTATGGGCATAGCTCTACTTTGCCCATTGTTCAACCAAAAATCGACCATAAATTTCATGAAAAATGCCTTCATAAAACAAAACTATTAAATGCAAATTTATTTCAATTATAGAGCAAACTGAAATGTTTGTTATTGCTACAATTTTTCTAAAAACTACGATCTGAAGTGAGAATGAGTAGTGGGCTGCACCTAAACATTAAGGGGGGCTGCAATGCTGGACGAGGGCTACGGGTTGGACAACCCTGGATTATTACCAGATATCAATTGTAAAAAGTGATATTTGAATTAAATCAATACTGAAAATCATTATCAAATGGTTAGTTTTATAGAATTAATTTTGTCTTGAATTGATTATGGACTAGAAAAAGTAGGATTATTAGAGAAAAATATCTTATTTGTGCAAATTTTACTGGTCAATTTATTGTATACGTGTAAAATTCAGAAACCATGGTTTAAATTTAGGTCCATCGTTTCATATTGTATTTAACCAATACGTAGCGTCAATTCCTTTTTTTTTATAAGTAAGGGGTTAAACACATTTAAGTCCATTCCATTTACTATGAATCTTTTGATATTTGCCCATCGATAAAGTTGTTTTACAACGTAAGATGTTTCAACATTTTCCACAAAAGAACATTCACTAAGAATATTTTGTTCAATTGATGTACGTTCTTGGGTGTTTAATAGGTCAATAGAGTCCGTTATGACTTGTTTATTGTCTGTGGGTTTTTGGTACACCATTGGGAGTAGCTTGCTGAAGTGTTTGTATTCCCTCTTATTCCAACAAATTTAAGGACCACTTTGTCAATCACGAGTCTACCAAATGGTTGTTTAATATCGACATTAAACAGTATAAATCCTTTATTTGTTAGTTTAGATATGAGGGAAGTGACTCATTTTCTTTTTGGTATTCTTTTTCATGAGGTTAAATTGTAGGAATTTCAACTCAAATTTGCAAATTGCAAAAGTTTCTTTACAGTTATCTAAATTAATATTTATAAATAATAAATTTAAATTGATTTTGTAAATTTTTTGCGAATAGCTATGGATTTTTTGAATTTATTCAAAAAAAAAAATATATATAAAAGCCTCCACCCTCTCCCAACCCCCAAATAAAGAAATATATAATCATGTAGACGCCCCTGCAGCAAATAAGACACCCTTTAAGTCAACCATAAATAAGAGACGATGCATGCACCTTACCTCATAAGTATGTACCTACTTACAAACGAACACTTAACATAATCATCATTCCTCAAGGACCAACTAAAACGACTTATTTATAGATGAGGTGTCTTGAATGTGTTAAATTCGTCTGCATTTGTTTTGTTTTTCAAATAAACTAATTGAGTGAGTCTCTTGAGGGAGAAAAAAAGAGGTTTTGTGGCCCTTAATTATTCTTTCCTCCCCCTGGATCAAAAAAGTCATTAAGAGGGGTTTAATTAAGTGGCGTCATCTAGGGGGGAGGAGGGAGGGGGGATAGTCATCAGTATTTTATATACATATATATTTTTGGATCAAATTACTTTTTTTCACGTGTAAGGAGAACCTTTTTCCCAACTTTGGTATCAAATATGAGACGAAAGAAGAAATATAACAACAACATGAGCTGATTATAACATTGTAAGGGGCAAACTTTGGTCTCACAAACAAGGGAAAAAGAGTGGGAAAAACTTTTCTACCGGGTGTAAATTTAATTATGAGAGACTTTACTTTAATGCAGCATATTTGTAGTTACCTCTTAAAAATTTATCAAAAACAAACCACTTGATATTTTGGCATAGAGTACAAAGATTGTAAAGTTCATGTTATACTTAATATGCCTCCATAACACCGTTACAGAGTAACAAGTAGGCCTAACTAATATATTTTTTGTCCATTCCCCTTGGACTACTATGTATAAGTAGTCTTGGGTCAGTTCTAGGACTGATAGCCTGATCTGTCTTTTATTTTTATGGGTCAGATCTTTTTTATCATTCAATTATCCTAAGGACCGATACTTTGATCCTTCAGTCCTTTGTTCCTAGTTATTTTGATATCTATTCTTCACTCATAGCTAGGATTGAATAATATAAAAACAAAGAAAATAATAAATGATAGCTAGAACATAAAATAATGAATTTTAACCAAATAACTCCTACCTTAAACTTCACATATGTTATCTCTTGAAAGAGGTTATGTTGAATAGCTGAAAAGACATTGTTTGTAACTAAGTCATTTCAGTTGTTGTAGTTCAGAGAAAAGACTGAAAAAGACTAGTCCTGGGCTGAAATTTTTTATAAGGACCGTACTGAAGTCTTTTTGAACCGAGCTAACACTATGTGTATGGCGTCCTGGAGAGTCCAAAATACGTACATATAACGCTGTTGACTCCTTTGGTCTTCCATTCTCGAGGCAGTGGGCAACATAGACAATGAGTTCCTTATCAAGGCTTGTGCCAGGTTTATGGCCTGGTTGGAGGCTGGGGTTGAAGCTGGAGGTGTTGGGTTTGAGTGATTGACTTCCCTAAGGACCCCTACATGTAAGAGTGAAATATTTTTATTTGCTGAATACATTTTGAGAAATAAATTATCCGAACTTAAATCTCCCATCCTAAATAAGAAGAAAATGAGGAAACAAAATGACGTCGATTGTCTTCCATGTATTGGGAATTCCATGGTTGAATTCAGGCAGGAAAGATGGCAAAAGTGCTTCTGTCAAAAAAAAATTATTTTTATGTCAAACAAATTATGGGTGATTTTAGGTGTATGGGCAGGGTCGTACAAGGTTTTCACTTCCCATAAGATGGTTTTTATTCGATTTACATATGATCGAGATACGTTGGAAACCCTCACAAATGTTGTAGACTACAATGTACATCTCAAAACTGCTTTGAGATATTTGAAAACTTTTTTTTATAAAGGCAGAATAATAATAGCTAATTTGTTATTATACCCATAACTTTTTAATGGGAATTCATCATACCTCTAAAATAAATCTTTAATAAAGTGTGTCATAGTTAAACTTACACCCGGTTTAATTAAGGTACAGTGTATAAAAATAAAATATTACCAACCTCAACAACTCATTTTTCCTAATTTAATCCTTCATTTCATTTTACTGAAAATATTACATTACATTTATCATACAGTGACGCCACGCAATACATGGATTAGGGGGTGTTTGTTTATTTTTTTTTGTTACCTAACTTTTTAAATGAAAGTGTGATTTAAGACGTTATTTTTTTTCTTTTTTTTAAGAACATAAATATTCCAGATGTTGTCCGTACATAGATGGATTAAAAGTCCCTTTCTAGTGTATGAGTTTTTACTTAAACCATATGAATAACAGTTCCTCTATATTCAATTTATTTAGGATCTTCTTTTATATTGTTTGTCTGTTTATTTGTGCGTCGGATTAGGACTCATTTTTAATAAAGAGCTCATTAAAAAAGGACATAAGAAGGAAGTGCATATATTAAGTTCAAAATAATGAATCAATGTGATTTTAGCAAGGAGGGTGTGAAGGTAAAGCACAGCCAATGAGTGCTCTAGAGACTAAAGTACTACTTGAATTTTTGAAAAAAGAATTCAAACCCAAAAAGGGAAGATTGTCTAAATCCTGGAGCGTAAATTAACTCGCTTATACGTTTGAATTTTCAAAATTGGAATGAATAATTAATAAGAAAATTAATATCTTGCTTTATTTTTAAGTTTATACTCACGAGGATTGGGACACTTTTAACATCTCTACTCCTCACATCATCATTACTATTTTTTTCCTCAAGGTCAGTGGCTACTTGTGAGTTTGTTTATGGACAAAATAAAGAGTATTCCTAAGGGTTCGTTGTGGAGGAAGCTCCTATTTTTAAAGCCAAGTTTGTCTGTTCGTTTACGCCTAATTACTCTGGGCAATGATGGTAGCTAGCATACTAGCTATAAGTATATGTGGCCTATCCGCACAAAATCAAACTTAAAGGATTTTTCTCAAAAAAGTATGGATATTGCAGAGCTAATTAATTATCTTCCATCTGATTAATCCTTTGGAGATGCCGCAAATTGCACTTTAAAGCACAACAATTAGCCTTATAATTAATAGTAAAAAAATCTCTCATAAGAATATTTTTGAGAGGTCTTTCGTGGAAATATATATCGGAAGTATTAATTTACAAATACAGTGTAAAGGGTCCTATGAAGATTGAAAAGTATTTGTTATATATTTCTGAGAAAAAATTGAAAAAATTATGAGAAAATTTGTAAAAAAAATCGTCTGAAATTCAATAATATATTCAGTCTTCGATTATATAAGTAGAGATGGGCAAAATACATAGAATAATAACAGTTTTGACATTATTAAAAGAAAAACGGTTGGTACTTATATTTATGCTTCCTTGTTTGCTCATTCTTTGGTACAGGGTTGATCTTATGTTGTGGTATGCATTTTATTATGTTCAATTTTATCAAGAGTAAAATCGAAACGAGTGGGGTTTGTGAGGACATTTATTCAAAAACATCATCTGAAAATAGTGCTCGGCCAAATTTTTATCCAATAGGTGAGCCTTCATCTCTTACAGCTTTCTCAATATGAGTCATAAATCCCTTGTAGGCCTAGAAGATGTAGTCAGACTCGAGCTTGGTCCACTCTGTCTTTAGTAAAAATAAAGGCCTCCTCCAACTTTTATCCGTCCTAAGGCAGCACTTTCTCATCTAGATGTTCGATGTAAGCATCTGCATTAAGCCGCTCCTTCATCTCCACAAAAATGGTATGGTAGACTTCGCCTGTGTTGGCTACAACGCCCAACACCATGGTGCCGGCGAATAAGTCCCTTGTACGAATAACAGTGATACAAACTGTTTCTTGAATATGGTAATGGGGAACATTCACTGTGAGAAATGTTTCTAAATTTCACTCCTTTGTTGTCCATTTTAGTCGTTCTCGTTTGTTTTGTTTTTAATTGAGCCGAAACTTTACATGAGGAATCTTGAGTCGCACAACTTATCTTTCACCGAGTTTGAAGACCATCCACGAATAAATTTTCAATGTATTAAAATTTAAATTAAGTGTATTATTACATAAGATCAACCCTGTATATCGTTGAAATCTCACTCTGTATGACGATTTCCCGCCTACTTCCGATGTAATTTTTTTTTTGAAAAGCATAATAATATAAATGTTTAAATATAATTTTACTATTTTTTCCTTGCAGTAATGATATTTTAAATGTTGAAGATCCTCTTCTAGAAGTATAGAACTATAGAAGTAACAACACATTGTCTCCATCCAAAAACATATAACAGGCAGTGGATGTTAACAAGGGTCTTAGTTAAGTAGTAATGTAATTATTGCTCTTTGTGCTCTTCGAAAGGCCCATCCCTAGTCATTGCTCTGATAGTCTCTGATTGGGACATCAGGGAGTGCCTTTGGATGGGATCTATTATTAGTCCAATATTAAGAACCGAGAAGGTGTAGTTTGTAGCATAAAGGAGGTTTTCCTGATGATGGATATCTAAGGGCAATCAGCCCTTTCATCTTTTTCTTCACCGTGTATGTAAATATTATATGAATGAATACGGGGGGGGGAGAGAGAAGAAAGAAAAAACCCCTCTTTTTTTTGTCATTTAAATGTATGTATTAGTGTTGGTCTAGAAATCCTAGACCGGTCTACGACTGTTAAAATTCTGATTAATTCGTTACAACTTTGGTCTGTACCGGTCTCTTAGTAAAATTCGGACTACAAAGAAAAAAAAAATCAGTATTAATCTTGCCCCATGTCAATTTTTTTTTAGAAAAACATTTTGAGGCAAGAAAACTGAGATTTAGTGTTTGTAAAGATAATGAAAAATATCGGTTCATTGTTTGAAATGCTACTCCAAAAATATGGTAGTCAAATACGTCCAAAAAAACAATGATTTTTTGCCCAAAAATCCATCGGGTGAGTACATTTTTTCGAATGCCATTTTGGCAATAGGACACTGCCGAATCCACAAAACTATGTCATAATGATTTCAATTCGTGTGAATCCAATTTTAAAATATAAAATGTCAATTATTTGCTATGAATTGCAATACTTAAGTGTTAATTGATTAAGTTATTTCATTATAAAGATGCTTCAACAGGCGGTTCAACCCACTATTAAAGCCGTTGTAACTTTCTCGTCCCGTGATAAAAAACAATTTTCACAATGAATTGGTCAAAGATGATTATTATTAATCAACACATAATGTCAACTGGTGTAACACCTAGTAATCACATAATATATAGATATATTTTTGGAAAGTGTCTTTTCGATAAACTGAGGTGGAAGAAAAATCCAAGTAACGACTTTGGCTTTGTTTTTATGTCTATAATAGAAAACTTCGGTCAAAAGTGGGATTTCGTTCTCAAAAAAGTAACTTTAGATCGGACCGAGTCTCAACACTAATATATATGTATTGTACACTGTTCATTTATTACTCTATATAACTATTGTATATATATGTAAAAAAAAAATGTGTTTCTACTGAAAGGAGACATTGTGATTTAAATGCCATGTTCATAAGTAGTATTCATATGTACATTGACTTGTTTCAAGAAACAAATAATGAACAGTACATGAAAGGAAAGAAATCCTACTAAAATCCGGAAAAAAGATGAAAAATAAGTTATAAATCCTATTTCAACATCATCATAATTTATTATTTATTTATCAAGAAAGAAACGAATCAAAAGAGAAAGAAAAGAGAGAGAGGGAATGAATTACACTAATATTAATTATTCAATGATTCTACTCTGCAAGTCATTCTATGAAATATGTACGTATGGCGTCGTACTGATGTCTATATATTGTGAAGAAATCAAGGGCTGGGTAGCAATGGCAGAGTTCAGACCCTGGACCTACATTTCTTCTCTAAAAAAAAAATGTTTGCACGTAATAATTTTTTTTTTTTTTCTTTCTTCTAAAAAAAAAACGGCAAATCGAAATAGGACCAAATTAGTTAAAAGTAGTTAAATATTTGGAAAAGGCAATCCTTTTGGAGTCCGCGGCAGGAGCATCAACATAACAATTGTTCGAACTCTGGGAGTCAATGAGACGTTCGATTTCAAGGTTAGGAGGGAATTTGAAACCTCTAAAGGAGATTTTGAGGCAACACAGATAAAAAAGTCTCGAATTACTCCAAGACAATTTAGATGACTTATGATTGATTTTTTTTTGTGGGGTGCGATTGAACGACGAACCAACTGCACTCCTTGAAACACCAAAGACGAACTTATCAGTCGGATCAAGAAAGATTTCCAGGATTTGCCAAGAGACCAAGTGGGGAAGGCCTGCTCTCGCTTTCGGCCACGTATAAAGACTTAATTGAGGGTGGAGGGGATTTTATTTTTTATATTAAATCAGAATATGTCAGACTTTCCGAACCTGGTTTTATTTTTTTAATATGTTAACTGGTGTAGAGAGGAAAGGGCGGTTGAAAAAAAAAAAAAAAAAAATTGTGACAGAGTGATCTTGCGCAAGACCGTAGACCGAAATTTTCTTCTCTAAAAAAACACAAACCGGGACTGAATCAAGACCGAATTTTACTACAAGACCGGTCAAAATCAAAAGTGAAGATGATTAGTTAAAACTACTAACAGATGTACTGAAAAGACCCGGCGTATCAAAGCAAACACATTTTTTTTCGTACAAAATGTTTTATTTTTAAATTATCATTATTATTTTTTTTAATTTGCTTTATGGAGCAGAGTCCTTATAACACTTTTCAAGCCATTGCTTAGCTTCAACGGCGTTGTTCCTCATTAGGAAGCAGTGTAAAATTTAAAAAAAAAACATTTTTTTTTCCTCCATTGTTTTGGAAACAACAAAAGTTGCGTCACACATGGAAGAATATCTCACAAACAAAAGAACAGATTTTCTTAAAATTTTCATCTACCCCCAGGGTATAACGTTTGCCAACAAGACCTAACAATAAGTCCATATTTAACTCAAGCTGGAAACCTCACTGATTTTTGGACCCCCTCATCAGCATACTAGTCCCTACTGTACTTTTTTGGGACTTTGGGCATCTTGGATAGGAAGGCCAATGCGATATCGTCTGCGAAGCATCATTGCCGAGAAGGCTGCAGAGACCGTTGGTATCTCCATCCGGACTGCCAACCATACCAATAAGTCTATTACAGTCCATATAGCCGAAGAAGAACCAAAACATATGGAGTGACAATATAGGTTACTTCTGGCCTGCCTGCATGTGGCCCTTCTCTAGCCCTGACCTCATCCCCCAGGACTTTGTATTTAAATTATCTTGGATGAAAGGGTATGTCGCACCTCTCGCCCAAATTATAATTCGCTCCGAGCTGCTATCATGTTATATGGTGTTATTTTATGTTATGCCATAATATTCCATGTCATGGACACAGCCTTCATCTTCAAGTCTTCTCTATCTGTTTGCCGGTATATCGAGGTTGTTTTTGCTTGTGAAGGAGGACATATTGACGTACATATATAGCTAAATATATATTCAATGCTTAAACATATCACAAATTGGTTTTGAGTTACCTTTTCTTTATTCCATCAAAATAACGTTATTTGTAATTTAGTCATACAATTGTATGTTGTGAGTCCCCATTCTCTATAGTTTCTTAAGTGGATTTGAGCATTTTTGACATCTCTAGATATTACAATGAACACCCATTTTACATACACCTAGTAATGGATATTTATATCTACCCTTCTATCCCTAATGCCTGAGGGAATCATGTACAATGCCATTATTGTATTGCTTATATCCGTCTTTCAATATCTCTCCCCCCAACAAGTAATTTGCAAACTCATCTCAGGAATGACTCTTCACTCTTTGAGGAAGTTCATAACGATGTATATATCTATGCAAAAAAAAAAAAAAACTTTTAAGAGATAAGCTAAAAGTATTTTTGTTTTATTTTTTGACTTCTCATATCATTCAAAAAATGAAAATTACTGCAAATAATAATAATACAAATAGAGGGAGAAGCTAGAAAATACAAAAAAAGAGAAAAAACTTCCCAATAAAGTTTTACCTAATACATAAATATATATAGATTTTTTGTAGAGAATCTATACATATGTATAGTCTATATGAGAGATCGGAAAAGTTGTTCATACCCCTTTCCTTGTCTATAGAGGATAACACACTAATCAGGCCAATAGATGTAAGACATTTGCATGATTTTTTTGATTTTTTTTTGTATAATGTAGAGCCTATGGCTCTTTTGATAAAAGTTTTTGTATTTTTTTAGAAAGCAGATCAAACTAACTCTACGTATAACCTCACAGACTCCCATTAGTGTCGAATCTATACATAAATGGCTATAAATACTTGCAATACACTTCTGATGAAAAAGGCTTCAAAACTAGCATTTTAGATATATGTGCGTCAATATTATAAGCAATCATGAGCACGAATCAAAACTTGGAAATAATTCCATTTTTATTTTCAATTCATATATACGGGGTGGTCCAATGAAATCTAAGCACTTACTAAATCACTAATTAATGAAAGTTGAGTGATTTTTTATTTAATTCTTACTTGATATATTAAAACTGAAACAATTGGTTACAATACAAAACAAATCGGCTGAAGTACAAGTCAAGAAAATGACACTTGAACATGATCGACGAATTTTCATTGGCACACTCCAGGCAGTTGGGTGTCGCCTTCGTCTACGCCGTTAGCAATACTGAAACGTTGGAAAGAAAGAAGTTGTCTGTCAAAAAGGCCAAACTGGATCCAGAAGAGTTAAAGAGGGCAATCTTTTCAAGTCTGTAGGGGCAGAGGCTTTAAGTCCCTCCCTAATGTCAAAAATTACCCCTGAATTGACATAGTTATGTTTCTAGACTATTTATCTCGTGGACAACTACATCCCTTCCGAAATTACTATGACCTATTAGAACGGAACGCTATAATCTAATTTTTAGTGTTCAGCGTTAAAAAAAAAATGAATAAATAAATAAATTTCCGTTCCGTTCACAAGCCTGGTTTTGAAACATAATCATCGGTTCAAATCTCATTATGTTTGGCTGCAATAATAGTGCCATGCATTTGCAGATGCTAAACAGTCCCTATTCATGACTAGATTTTTACCTCCTCTCAACCTTGACTGACAAAAGCTAAAGGAAACATTTAAAAAAAAAAAAAAAAAAAAATAGGAATGACAAGAATTCTAAATGAAGTCCCTTGATTGATAAAAATTAATGAACAAATCAAATCCTATCTTATAACCTTTTTGAGTCTATAATACGTAGAGTCAGCGGCTTTAAATCATGCAAGAGTTAACTTATGGAAATAAATGAAAAAAGCTGAAAGGAAAATATTATACAGCTTTGTTTATTTAAAAAAAGCGAGACGTGATTAGGCTATAAATCTTGTTTACTGATGGGATCAGCTTCTCTGCCCATCTTGCTACTAAGAATCTTTTATTCCTTTAATTATTTCCAAGTCAATTAAGTGCTATCTATTTGTGTCCTAATGAACTATTATTTGATATTGATAAATGAACATGTGTTTTGTATTGTTTTTGATGACACACGACGTATACTTACATAATAGTTTTATAGAGATGAGTCTAGCCTGCATAAATTAACTCTGAATCCTTCTTCTAATCCGAGTAATAAGAGGGGCTTTGGAAAAGTTATTCTCCATTTCCCCGAATGGGGCTTATTTTATATGAGAGATACCCTTCATTTCTTCTACCTACCCGTTCTCCCGTCCCATGAATAATTGAGAAGTTCTAAATAAGTTAGGAATAGGGATCTTTTCCTTGTATAACTGTATCAAAGTAGATAACTTATTTATATATAACAAAAGGAGAGTTTATCTGGGTGGAAATTATATTCTGTATTGCTTTAAAATTGCTTTATGCGTGTAAGTCATCAAAAGTTTGTAGGAGTTATATTACGTTATTGTTCTGTTTTGTACTGATGATGGATTCTCATAATATCTTGGTGGACTCTTAGATATCAATTTCCAAATCTCTCATAATTCCATCTTTCATTATAAGTATGAATAGGGCGGTCTGTTTTTCATCTTTTTTCGAATTTCGATTAAGGCTGGGTCGGAAAAGTTGTCAGTTGGTATGAATATAAGTCTTGCAAAATATTATTTTTGTACGATGTCATCTTTAGGTAGTATATCTAATTCAAAGTTTGAAAGGAGACCAATATTACCTGGCCGTGCAGAATTATTTACTGATTTTTGTTCAGAACATATTGCGGACAATAATGACATTTCGAATTACTTGAGAAACAATTTATTCATACATTTTTAGAATAATAAAATAGTTTGTGATCAAATTTAATCAATCATTTGACTCAAGGACACTGGTCAGGCGACGTCTGAAGCTGCCACAGACTTGCTGGATGTAATCGGCGTCCATGGAGGCCCAGGCCTGGTTGACAGCAGCCTTTAAGACATTTATGTTCTTGTGTCATTTTTTGCAGGCCTTGGTCTCCATGTGCGCCTAGATAGGGAAGTCTAGTGGGCTCAGATCTGGGCTCTGAGGGGGCCAGTAGTCCTTGGCCAAAAGTTCATGTTGTCCTTGAGCCACTCCTGAGCTTTCTTGGAAGCGTGGGCGGGTGCTCCATCTTGTTGAAAAACCCAAGGAGAGTTGCTGACTATGGATTTGATCCACGGAAGGACCTTGGACGCCAGGTTCTTCACATAATCCTCCGCTGTTAATCTGAGCCAGTGGGGAACCATACCGGCTTCATGGCCTTCCCGTTGGATCTCCAAACATCTCCAAAGCTCACAACAAGGTCATTTTGCCTGTTGAAAACAGGATCGACCGTAAAAGTTTTCTCATCTGAAAAATGATGATGTGTCCAGATGAGCTCTTGATATCATTCAAGATTTTCTTGGCACGCTCAAGTCTGACTTCTCGCTGACGTTCAGTTAGCAGAGGGCGTTCAGTACGCCTCAGGGACTTTCCTCCAGCCCTTTTCAATGCCCTTGAAACAGTTGATGTCGACGTTCCCATCTTTCTGGCCATGTCGGCAATGGACCTGTTGGGAACCCTCTTGAACACTGCCTTTACTTGCCTTGTTGAGACAGTGGGCTTCCTGCCAGCCCCAGGGGAATGCTTGAGATCACCCCCAGCCTCCAAGCGCTTGGAAACGTTGTAAATTGTCTTCAACGAGGCCCCAACCTGTTCCTTAATGTTGTTATGAGGCACTCCCGCTCGGAGGAGGGCTGCAATTTCGATCCTCTTAGTTTCCTGATTGGACATGGTCTCACGTGTGAAAGTTGTTACGCTCTCACAGGAAGGATTTTTGTTTATTTTAACAGTAAAAATACGAAACAATCAGATTGGTCGCCACAAAACCTCTTAAAAAGTATATTTACATCGTCGGTAAATAATTTTGCACGGCCCGGTATTTGTTTCGTCAATCAGGGTTAAAATCCTGCATTACTCATTATTTTGCATTTATTAATTATGATAGAAATTATTCTTATCCATAAAAAACATTAGTAAAGTATTTTCTAAAACTACCATTTACAGCTACAAGAGAGAATAAAATAAGAACATTTGGATCTTTTCTTTCTGAAAATGTAAAAAAAAATTATCATCATATCGAAACCTTCTTGAAGTAGCCGTAATCGAAATTCCAAAAAGATAATATTATCAGGGGCGTCTGCAGGGGATGGGTGGGTGAAAGGGTTATAGTCCCTCACCCCAATATCCAAATTTTCTGAAAATTAAATTCTTCAAATTTTTTCCCCAAAAAATATAATAATTGAAATTTTAAACATTTTTATGAGCAGCTGTGCACTTTTGAAATTTTTGGTAGATAACTATAGATTTTTACAAAAAAAAAAACATTTTTTGTCAATAACTGTGCATTTTGGAAACTATTTTCGAAAAAAGTTTAATATTTGGATTTTTTTGTAAACAGCTGTGAACTTTTGAAATTTTTTCGAAAACTTTATAGTTTTCAAAAACTTACAATAAAAAAGAATATTTATATATATTCCTGCAGACGCCCCTGATTATTTAAAGTTTATAATATGCTTTTTCGAAAGAGAGTTTAGAAGCGGGAAAGGCCTACATTAGATCAATGCCACTGCTTTTAAATCACTTTTATCAATAAGATAATTAAGAATAAAATTAGTTAATATATTATTCGTTTTAGTAATAAAAGGGGTCGATATTATAATTTGACTTGAAGTCTTTAAACTTTCCGTAGATTTAACATAATTTGGAATTCAAAAAACTCACTTCGATTTGAAATAGGAAAAAATACTAAATTGGAGATCAAACAACTTTTTGAATTGAAATATTCAAAAATATAGTTTAACACAATTTAGCTTTAAACCATCGATATAAGAACAGCCAATATTTGATGGACATATTATTCCGATCAGCTATACACATTTTATTCAAATTTCTGGAACGAATCCAAAATATTAAGTATAGTTTAAAACTAATTTCATTTACGAGACTCTATGTAAGCCCTAGATTTTTAGGCTCCTATTTTCATTAAAACGGTGAATACTTGTTAATTTAAATACATTTTATCTTTGGGTAGAAATGAACGGTAATTTGCCGAAGAATACAAATGTGATTCAAATTTAATTGGGAGAAAAATTATACCAGCTTATTTTTGTCTTAACAAACCACATACAGATTGGGGATTTTGAATTTGGAACAAGTTTATACGTCATATATAAGTGCGCTCATCAAATTGAACAGACAAGACTTTATAAGAAAAAATACAAAATCCTTAAGATATCGTCCGAATTCAAAGCTGTGTGGCCATTATTGTGTGCCTTCGGGCTAAGGATACGTCCAAAAAGATTATTATGTTTACGAAATTGCCCAAATCAACTACTTACAATGTTGTCAAGGGTTTCAAGAAGTCTGATGAATAAGGAAGACTCATTACCGTTTTGGGCTAATAACTGATAGTAAGTTAATGAATAGAGATGTGGCCTCCTAACTCGCTGTATCTGAACCCCTTGGAGTACTATTTATGGGGTGTCTTTGAGAAAGAGTCCAATAAACGTGAACCTAACACTGATTAGTCCTTGTGCCCTTCCATTTTCGAGGCAATAGACAAACATGGACCAAGAGTTCCTCATCAAGGTTTGTGCCAGGCTTAGAGGTAGGTTGGAGGCTGTGATTTAAAGCGTGAGGTGGTTTTTTTGAGTGCTTGACTTCACTATTGACTCTAAATGTTAAAATAAAAGATTTGTGAATATCTGAGTTAATTTTGTGAAAATAGTTGTAACATGCATTATCCTTAAACTTTCTGGATTTAAAACCTCCACCCTGTATTTATACCTTAAAATGTATTCTTTATATTGTGTTACTTTCCGGGATCTTGGTAAATAAAAAAAAAAATATTTACCGGGATTTATATCAACCATAATTATCCATAAAATTTCCGGATTTAAAATCCCCACTCTATATACATATATAATGATTCAAGCCAAAAAGTTGTGTTATTATACAAAGATTGTAAGAGTTTTTTGATTCATTTTACGACTTTATTGTGTATAAATTTTGTAAGCTTTTTCGCGTTGTAAAATGTACACGTTTTGAATGAAACACGACTATTTTTCCTTTTTATTTTTAACAATACTTCTTTATCTCAGTGTCAAGGTTAACAGGTTCATGTCAAACCAGTTTCTTTTTCTTTTTAAAAAAAATAGTATTACTTTTGCAAAAGAATAAACATAAAGGCTCCCTAAATTTCTCTAATGCCATGCAATATTTGAAACCACCGTCTAACTTTATTCCAGAATATACTCGCTGAAACACATTTTTGCAAATAATATTAATCATTAATTTTAGTTTTACACTATGAGATATTTTATGTATGCATTTGAAAAAATGCTTCAATTCACAAAACTCCTTGTTTCTTATTTGAGGAACATAGGTACTTCAAAATCTAGATTAAGTATATATTCATTTCCTCAAATAAATGTTTCCTGATTGATTTTACTGGTCTTTTTTTCTTCCTGAACGAGTCATATCTGATGAAGAAAATACTTTTTGGAAAAGTATTTCTTTGATGCAATATGGGGAAGTCTATTTGGAAATAGGGTTGAAAGTTGTTGCCCCTCTATTTGAAATATTTCCTAGTAGCCATATGGACCCTTCCCTTTGCTTCATTGAGTCTTTAGGTCAATTTTTGGTCAAGTATCGGGGAAAAAGGCAAAGTAGATTTATGAGATCATACTTCACAAAATCCACAAAAAAATGACATGGACAATAGAGGCAATGAGGCATAGTTTTACTTTGTCCGTCGCTCAACCAAAAATTGATTTATTATTTAATAGGTTCTTTGCCCCGTTAAAATATTCCAACTGGCAATGCAGGCTATTATATAACTATTGATCCTTCTCAATTTGCATACTATTCCACTGCAAAGATAAGAGAAAGTTACAACAAGGGTAACTTTCAACTTTATACATTTTCAAAAAAGAAAAAAACCCATGTAGACATCTACTCCTACCTAAGTAGCGTTGACCCTTTGACCTTTGCCCTTCCTTCTCATTACAGCAATACACCACAGAAAGTGGTGAAAGGAGGCAATAATATAGATAATATTTTATCTTGATTAAAGAGCATAGTGGTGTGAAAATCCTCAACTATAAATATATACATAAGTATGATAAATTATTCAAAAATACAATTTTTGCAAACTTTGTAAGTAATTATTACTTTGCATGTAAGCTTCTAAATAAATAATTACATTTGCACATGAACTGCATTTATTTATGAGTGAAGGTGGATTACTTGGTTAGTGATCCAGGTTTTTTTGCAGGTTCGATCTTAAATGATCTTTTTATTGACTGATCAGGACAGAAATTTCGGTCATGTACATTATTTGAAACCGTGGACAGAAATTAAAATTGTTGGCAAAAAATGTTAAATGGTGGACAGTTGTCTTCTCTGTACCTAACATTTTATTCTCTAAAATTAAAAAAAAAAACATTATAATTTTTAATGAAAGTTATTATCCAAGTTTTATTTTTAACCAATCAAAGCTGAGTTTTTCGTGTGAAGGAGCAATGTGCAATGTATGACCGCTGATACAAGAGTGAAGGCGGGAAATTGTAGGTAAAAAATTACTTACATACTTTGTATATGCCCTTTAGACCAAAAATTACAGCGAGACCAGTCCAGACCGAGCTTGGACCGAATTAGCTCTATAAACTTTATTTCCCCTTCTCTTCTCTAAAAACCGATCAATTTGTGCGTTGTTATAGACCAAATTTTACAACCAGGACGGACCAGATCGAAGTAGTTAAAATTATAACTTTTCTCTACCAAAACCTAATACCAATTTATAACCAGTGATGCTAATTGGCTGGTTTTTTTACCTTACCCATTTTTTTTTCAGTTGACAACTGAAAAAGTGGATTTTTTCCCCTAAGCAGCTATCATTATTATTTAATGACTGAAGGCTGAACTTTCCTTTTTAGTATATATAAGCTATTATTGGTATATACAAAATTGGATTGAACATTTACGTGTGCTCATAAAAGACGGAGAAGAACCCTGAGGATTTGTTGCATAGCTATAATTGTAAGTCCTTGTTGAACTGGGAGTAGAATTGAGGATTGAGATCAGAATATTTCTTGCCAATATTCTTGCTGAATTCTTTCTTCCACACATCACAGCTGCTTGTAGTTGATCTAATGAAACGTCATTCACAGCTAATCTGCTATCCCCATATCATTCTTTTAATGTCAGGGGTACCCTGTTAATTTTCGATTTCTTTTTTAACCCGCTCAAAATACTACCCATTGGCATCACGACTTTTGAGAACACAGTTGTCAGGTGTAGTAAGTACCCATCTATTAATGGAGGGTCATCAATAGTCACTCCTAATAACAAAACCGTGACTACGACACTATCTTTATAACATACATTTTTTCTTTTAAATAAGTTTCATAGAGTTCATACATGTTTGTTTTTTTGGTCTTTTTAGGTAAGAGGGGGGGGAGAGGGTATTATTTTTTTATCAGTAGGAATTGGATTCTTCATACTTGAAGGTCAAACAAAAAATATAAATTGCATAGGATTACATCTGGGTTTATACCTCAGGTAGTTGAGATTATCTACAATGGTACTACGAGTACATATTAAAATCATTATCTTTCATTAATATGAGTAATAGTCACATGGATTGGAATATATAAATATATTATATATATATTTGTCAACATAAAGTAACTCTTGCATAAAAATCGAAAGAAAAATTTATTTTTCTTATTTTACTTCATAAAGACCCAAGTGTTTTATAAATATACTAAAATTAGTACCTGTTATCAGGGGGAGACGAACAGACAAAGTTTGCTTAAATAATATTAAAGATAACTCCTCAAGCAATCCGCCGTATTTAATGAGCGCACTCACACGTAACTACTAAATACTTTAATGTTCTCTCCTAAAGGATGAAATAATCACTATAACATCGCAGATAAAAAAACAATAACATTGATCAGGTTGCCAACAACAACAATACTCACTCGCTAAAAAATGCATAGGATTTACATCCGAATATAAATGAGGAGCTGAGTGTTAAGTACACACACAGTTTGCCACTTTACTATATCGAGTAATAACAAAGTAAATATACAGGCCACATTCAGGTGACAATTAAATCATTTTGTGTGAAAACGTAAAAAAAAAAAAAAAAAAAAGAGGCTTCAAATGCGTTCCTTTTGATGAAAAAATAAGATTCACAAAGTTTGAACATTTTCTATGAACATTTAGAGGTAGCTTGGTGGCCCTACAGTTTTGAAATTTTACATATTTTTGGAAAAAAACGTGATTTTGTTTTAATATCATCCGTATACTACACATTATAGCTTGTTAGTCAAACTAACAAATTTAGTTAAATTAAACTGCTGTCTAAAACTTTTAATAAATGTTTATAATAAATCATTTTTTACTGCCTTAAAGAACGATAAAAGTATTTAAAGGAAATGTACTTTTTTGGCTATCTGTCAGCTTACCTGCGTGTCACAGCCAATGAACACTTACTGATATATAAAAACATGGAAATACGTTTTTTACTTAGATTAACAAAAAAAAAGGTACCAATTTTGATGACTTAGACGGCCTTTTTATGACCTCTTTTGAGGAAAAACATCTATATGAATAACCATCTATAAAAAAATATGGGAATGAAAATTTGGTAGGAGCTAATTTATAAATAAATGACCTCCGAGGTCACCGTTAGTTATCCGATGATTTAATTAAACACTGTCTTGACACTATTTGTTTTAATAAATTTTTTCAACTGGGTCATTCCACATCAAATCTATAAAAATGATATTTTCTCTGTCTTGTGGAAAAATGTTGTTTTTATATTATCTCCGATATCTTTATAACCTTACATAGAGCTTAAAATTAGATAGAAGCTCAAAAATCTAAAATGTTAGCTCTTTTGGATTTCCATTTTAGTAATAACTTGAATCTGTATTTTCTTTTTGATCGTTCAATTGGAAGTGAAGAAAATTTAAGCCAGAGAGACCGACAGAATAATCTATATAAAAAAGCCTTGGTACGTCTCTGAATGGACTAACTTAAATAGTTATTTTTCAATATCAAAATTAATTTTAACTTAACCAAGGTTGGGTGAGTTCATTTAACTTAAACTACTCTAAAGTTAATTAACTTTAAGTAACTAGTTAATAGAAATCCAAAGTTAACGTTAATTCAACTAGTTATAAAAAAATAAAAAATAATTAACATTAACTTGACTACTTAAAAGATAAGTTAACTTGCCCATCACTGCCTAAGATACATACACTCAAAAATGACTATGGAAAATATATACATACAAACTTTGCTTTATTATTAATATAAATTGGTTAATATCATGGACATAACATTTTGAGGGAGTAAAATACGTTTTTCTGGAAGTAAAACTCAATATTAGGTATTATTAAATATGTATTTTTTTTGCAGAATTTATTAATAGATTTAGATCTAGTGCATAAAGGTATGTGAAGTGTAAATAGGTATTGCAAATATTATTTGTTTGCATACATATTTTATTTAAAGCTCGTTACGATGGTGTAATCTATTTTCTGTATACTTATTCATTCATAATAGTGAAGCTGTAGTCCCAGAGTTGGAAAGATTTGGCTCAATGAATTAACAGGTTCTCGCTAACACATAAATTCGCACTTTATTTTTCTTGCTTTTCCCTCTTCCTGTTTACCTGTTGGTCTACAGAGGACATTTTTTAAATGTGAACTTGATATCTTAGATGGTTCCCTTTACCCCAAGCGTGTACAGGGGTCCTTTATATCAACTAGAAGTTCACTGCCCAACCCATCTACCCACTGAACCATCTACTCTCTAGCATTTTACCCCTTATTACAGTAATTAGCAACCATACGACCAAACATTCGATCATTTAATAACCATACAAACGTAATAATGAGTATAACTTAATTAAGTAGAAATATTTATTGAATCTTAGATGTCTAGTGATGTAAATCCTGTAAAAATTTTAGCTGGTATGTTTTTTGTTTTTTTTGGAATTGGTAATCTTCGGTCAAATTATCTTCTTTTCCTTAGCAGTTGTCATTATTATTTAATTTATAAGTAGTGAACTTCCTTGCCTAAATAGATTAAATTATATTCAAAACCTGATTGAACATTCGTGTTTGCTCATAAAAGACGAAGAGTTAACTTTACCATAAGGATTTGTTGCGGAGTTATTATTTTAAGTCTTTGTCTCAGAGTAGAATTGGGGATTGGCATAGGAGTAATTCTTACCAAAGTCTTTGTTTATTAATTTCCCCCTCCACCCTTGTCACAGCTGATAGTAGCTGATCTCCTTCAAAACATTCTTCAAATTCTCAGGGTTACCATATTTATTTTCGGTTTCTTTATCTAACAATCCCGTTAAACACACAATTTTCATTATTATATATGTCATGCCTATGGTGAAACAATCAGGCTATGTATCTATTTCAACTTCATTGCATTTTTTCTTAATTTAAGTATTAAATTTTGTTGATTTATAGAACTCACAATTACTTTCTGATTTTAACTTGAAAGCTCCATTGCCCCACAACTGCCCCAAACAACCATAAAATTCATTCATGACTTTGTCCATCTATCATTTAATAATTGTACTTCTCGAAAATAATGTTAAAAAAGGATGAGGGTAAAGGGTTCGATGGGGCGGTTAGATGGCCCTGGGAGTGAGATGCTAGGAGGTAAAAGGTTAGAGGGGTTCTCTCTCGGGGTTAGTCCTCCGGGAGGTAGGTTTTCTGTTCTTATCTTAGATATATACATATATGATATAAGTAATTACATTGTAGCAGCAAGACTGTGTAATAGTCATAAAAAGCTCGCCGGTCTCTTTTGTTGTTTTTGAGTGAAGAGTGAGTTTTCTTTTCCTAACCTGTTGTCATTATTATTTAGTTCCTGAGGAGTGAAGTAACTATCATACTACAAACAAGATGACATTGATGTATGGGAAACCGTATTGGAACAATTGAGTCTATAAGACGGAGAGTAACGCTCATGATTTTTTTATGTTCCTTTAATCGGGCATATGGAGTAACACAAATAAAGCATAAGTAAACATTATAATATTACAATTACAACATCTGACGTAGGAATTGTCCATATACATAAAGTATGTTTCCTTCTCTAGGAACGATCGAGACCCAACCTACACACATTGAGCTCAAGGTAATTATTTTTTCGGAGTGCGTTGTCCATTGAGTTACTTTCTTCCATAACCCGAGGATTCGTTACAGAGTTATAAGTGTAAGTCCTTGATGGACTGAGAGTATAATTGCGGATTGACATCAGAGTAATTCTCGTCTTAACTGCATGTAGCTAATTTAATCAAACTTCATGAGAGCTAAGATGCTCTCCTCTCAAACATTGGTCGAATTTAGGATTACTATGTTATTTTGTTTTTTTTTCTCACTTGTCTAAAATGCTCCTTTTTAGCGTCACTGATTATAATTGTCGGTCCTTACTGTACTCAGAGTACAATTGAAGATCGAAATATATCGAAGGTATTCTAGCCGATGTCCTTCTCCCCTTCGTTACAGCTACTTCTAGCTGATCTAATGAAACGTCATAACAGTTCAGCTGCTTTCCTCCAAAAGCATTACAACAATTATCAGGTTTTTAGCCTGTTGATTTTCGTTTTTTTACATGCTCAAAATGCTCCCGATTAGCATCACTGCTGCAAAAGCTCAGCACGTCTTAAAAATAATTATATTTAAGCAAAATTTGTCCGTCTATTTGTTGGATTGCCAAGGCCTAATAACTCCAAGCTACGTAGAGTACTCCCCTAGTTAAATAATAGTTCCATAGTTGCAAGTAATTGGGTAACTGTCAAATAATTTTGAAACCTTTTTTCAGTTTTTTTTCTGAGGAGGAAAGGTTGTGAGATACAATACAAGTAACGACGTGACATATTTACATAATACCATATATAGAGATGAGACTTTGAGCATTTATTTATTTACACATAAGACAAAGAAAAACAATAATACATATAAAAGAACACGAAATGGCAATGAGATCCATTCACTTTTGCATCAGACATTTATTATATATATACCTCTATATACAATGATGTTTTTGCAAAAAATATATATACTAGTGTACTAGTATATATTTAAATTTTTTATTTAACAAGTAATAATCGCCTCTGTACGTTTGCGAGTAGATTGCCAGATTCTTGACAATAAAACCCCTGTCCTTGGCCTAAAACACTGTCATGAGTGCAACTCAGAGCGAATACAAAATTGGATGAAAGGTACGGCATACATTATACTCCAAGGTGTCCTGAACTGCAAAGTCTAGGACAGGGATGTCCAACCTTGAAACGTATCGGGCCACAGAGCCTATTAAATTAAATTTCATGAACAATGACTTTATAAAACTAAACTATTAAATACATAGGCCAAATCTAATTTTTCAAAACCAAACTGCTTAAAAAAAGGCAAATATGGCAACTTTGTTTAGGGGAGTGCGCAGGATTTAAAAAAAAAATCCTGAACTGTATAATTTGACCGAATGACCTTCTTTTTTAGAAAAGAAATGGGTAAAAATTTTTATTTTTCACTCTTTTCTAATAATTTTCTTTTTCTCAGAGTGATAATTTTTCAAAAGTATAATATGAAGAGTGAATGAGTAGTGAGCCACACTTGAACATTAAGTGGCCACAATGCGGTCCGCGAGCTACGTTTTGGACATCTTTGTTCTAGGGGTCTGAGGTCAGGGATGGAGGAAGACCACATGGAGGGAGACCAGAAGTTAGCCATATTGTTACTACCAAAGTTTTGGTTCTTTTTGACTATGTGTACTTATTGATGTTGTAGGTAGTCTGGACGAAGATGCAAACAGTCTCTGCAGCCTTCTTTGTTACAGGGGGAAAAAACCATATGTCACAAGGACGAAACTATCAAAAACTTAAAATCAACCGAATTCGAAAGTTGGTATACATTTTTCTTATGCACGAACTATACTCGACGCAGAACTTTGGCTCGAATCCAATACTAATTTATACCTTCTATGACTATGCGTCATTTTTTTGTTTAGATTTTCAATTTGTATAAAAAAACATTTTTTTAAACATATGTATCAAAAAATCATGAGGTATTTGTAAAAACAAAAACATAGAACCATGCATAAATAAGTAGAACAATTTATTTATTTCCCCCCTCCCCATTAAAAAAAATCATTGAAATTCAATGCATATAGCTCCTTCACAAAAAAAAATGTTGAAGGATCCTTCAATAATGATTATACTTATAGATGACCTCTTGACTGATCCTTTGTTTAATTAGTTACATGCACTTACAGACAAAGCATCACAAGGGGCTAATGTAGAAGTATTGTGCAACTGATGGTACTTTTTTGGAGGTTATTTTAATAACCTCTTGATTTTTAATGGTCCCATCTTATTATTAATTATATTTTTAATACTATATGGGTACTTTTTGCTCGCTGTTGAAACTTTGTAGCATATACCAGTGGTTCCCAAAGTGGGAATCATTTTAAACAACAGAGGGGTTGCTATGATTTGCAAAAAGAAGAATGTAATTTAAATTGTGCCATCAAAATTTAAGTAATGAGGAATGTACATATTTTTATAAGTCTCATCAGGATCATATTAAAAGTATTTTCTGATTGGGCTATATCAAGGAATTTTTGTTCTGGTATGTATACTTTTTTTATTCAGGATGAAAAAATTTACGGCAAAGTAGGGGTAAAAATATTTTTTAAGGACTTCTTTTTTTAAAAAAAAAGGACATTCGGCTCAAATTATGCATCAGAGGAAAAATTTAAATTTTCGAAATTTGTTGGAAAAAATTCCATAAACCAAGTAATCTATTTGCATAAAATGCACTCCAAACTTTATATCGATATTTCAATGAGAGGTGTAGGGGTTGCACATTGTTGAGTAACATATTGTAAGGGTCAAACCGCTGGCATATAAAGGGTATAAGAAAGAAATCTGGTGCTTTTGAACTAACATAGAATGGTCATTTTTTAAGATTGATTAAAAAAAATAAAAAATATATGCAGTTTTACTCAATGTAGCCTCCTTTAATCTCAAGAACGGATTCGATTTTGGCCCTCAAAACTAAAGTCCGATCAAGGTATTACATTCTAGGACGATTGAATCGACCAAGGACTTAATGGTGGTGTTAGGACCACATTTGACCTCTGACTCACGGTAGCTTCAGACAAAATAATCCATCAGATTCAGGTGAGGGAAAGCTAGGAGTCCTAAGATCCTGCTGTGTTTGGGTACATCCATCCATATGATTTGGAGTCATTGGTCTCCACCAGGGCCCTTTTCAACCCTTCTCCTGTTGATCTCTGCCATCTTTGAGAAATTAGTATTGCTAATATCCAGATCGTTGTTCAGATTATTGAAGGGTCAAAATTACTGCCAGGGATTTTTGGCAGTAATGAGTTAATAATTATTTTATTTATGTAATCTCTCGCAGAACCTAAGGGTTCTGAGGAGCTCAGTGGACCACTGGATCTACATGAAATATCTTCATAAATATATAAACACAATAAAAGTATATTTTACATATTCTATCAATAATTTTTTCTACAATGTACATAGTTCGTTCATATTCTGAAACAATCTCGAGTTTCGAGTCGCTACTCAAGTATTCTCAAGTTTCAAGTCAAGTAGTCGCGAGTCTTTGACTGTGTCGTATCAAGTCGAGTCGCAAGTTTTCAAAATATGGACTCGAGTCCAAGCTGAGCAGCACATCATGAGTCTAAGTACCCACCTCTGGTATTAACCCTACGATTGTCTCTATACTCGATTGTATATTGGTATAGCTGAGTCCCAGGATTAGCTCCGCATTATGTACATACTAATCGAGGATTTGATCATTTTTTTTTTTTTTTCAAACTTTCTTCACATGAAAAAGCTCATAAATTCATTTATTGCTATAACTGTTTTCATCAAGAAATATCGGATATTTAAAACATGCAAACAAATAATAAATAAACTTAATACATGTATTAGGGGTTCTCTCTCGAGTTCCCGGCGTACCGTTCCCGTGGAAATTATTTCGTTTAATAATGAATGATAGATAGTGTTGGATCGGCCAAAGAAATCTAAAAAGACTATAGTCCCATCTTAATAAAATTTATCAGTCCTAGGACAGGGTCCTTATCGATGTTTTGTAGAAACTACAACAGCACTTAGTTAGTACTAACATTTTCTTTGTGTTTCAATGAATAATTAATTAATTTGTTTCCTGATTTACCCATGGACTTCAATACATTGTGCGTTATAATGGGTAAATAATAACGATTGCCTGATATGAAGTGAATGAGAATTGGGAATATATGATGGCTTAGAATAGCTTTGAAAAAAATTTATAATTTTTTTTACAGTAATTATTATCCACTGTGTCCGGTATCCCGTTCAAATACAGTATACCGGGAAATGAGCAACCCCTAGTATGTATCTCTACATATATACAATTCTTAAATATGTATGAAATATTGAAAAAATAATACATACTAAAAAAACATACCAAATATAATCAAATAACCCGTGTCCGTTCTTCAATAATAAATAAGTTTAATAGAGGCATAGAGATTGTCTTAAAAATTATATGTATTTTGTTATTCTCTGAAAATTGCAAATAAAGTCGATTGACATACATCCGTTCATACAATGGACTATAAACAGAAAATAACTGTGTATAATATTTCAGAGGTATACTATTCCTGCGATATAAATTAGGTAAAGGTTATTAAAATAATAGATTCTACTTATTATTTAAAAGGCTATAAAATATTATTATTAATAAGATCGTATAAAATAAATGAAGGTTATGTATAGTGGTGTGTTGTCACTAATAATTTCGTTCCGATTCAAGTACAAAACTTGTTATGTGTACTTTCTCCATTTGTCGTGGACTAAAAATATACAGGGAGAAATGTATTTTTATAAAAAAGGACATCCAAAACTTTGTGTTACGTTGTCAAATTTTAAAACCATTGAAAAAACGGTGGTTCTTAGATATCTCTTTTAATGTTCTCAGTTGGTGCACAATCTAAAAAGTTTGAAAATTACTGTTCTATAATATAGGTTAAGGGAAAAGCAATTTTGTATTTTTGCTTTATTTCAATGCTTTATAGAAAGTGTTACAATCATCCAATTGAAGCCAAGTATGCCCTGTTGTGTTTGATGACTTGTTGCCAACGATCCAACTCAATAATGCCCTTCTCGTAGAAACCCTTGTCCCTATTGTATAAAAACTTGCACAAACAATTTTTAAAGGCATCCATTGAAGCCAAATATGTACCACCAAGTGCGTTGTCCATAGAGAGGAAAGGCGGTAGCCACTTGGTGCCAGGTCATGACTGTAGGGTGGATGCATAAGAAATTTAATGCGACATCAAAAATGTTTGCAGCCTGGCATTGTCTTGATGATGTTCACAGTAGAGGAGAAAGTCGCTCTAACCACTCTTGTGCAACACAAACCAAAAGAATATCGGCCCCATATACATCGCACAATTTATTGGTCACCTTTGTTTTTCCCTTTCCGCTAGTAAAAATGTAAAATATGGGGAACCCCTTCCTTTAAGACCTCCATACTCTACGCACGATAATTCACAACTAAACGGTTCAAGCGCAATATTGCCATAAAACGTTTGTAGTATGCACTCACACCTTTACAAAAACCCTATAATACGATCCGATGTTACTAATAATGAACAAGATATATATTTAGTTCAAAACAAAGGAGGTATGGGGAATTTACTCTTTTCCCAACCTAATATAAAGGCTATCTAATTATATTTCATTGAGCAATATATATATGATGTTTGTAAGACCATGGGTAAAATTATTGAATGAGTATTCCAACTCTGCCTAGGAATTTAAATATAGAGTCCACAATTGACTCAAACGAATATTAGGGCATTTCATACTTATTAGTATAGATGTAAATAATACTATAATGGAAGAGGGTCCAGGCTTTTTGTAGTTGCTTCATGAATATATAATTTTTCATCTTCTAAAGCTGTTTTAATTATTCTTTCATTCTTGAGGAGAGAACATATACTTATAAGTTTGCTGAGGAATTATAAGTGTAGTTCCTTGATGGACTTTGCAGTATCATTGAAGACCGACATTGCTGTCATTTCAGCCTAAATTATTGCTAGATACCGAGTGGGGTTTGTGTTTATTTCTTTCCACATATAGCTGCTCGTAGTTATTTTAATGAATCGTCATAGCAGCGAATCTTTTCTCCTCCCAAACATTCATCAAATGTGTAGGATTACCATGTTGATTTTCCGTTTCTTTCTCTTAGCATGCTGACTGATCATATTATTTTCAACTATTGTTGCCACTAGAGGTGGATTCGGTCTAGGCCCGAGCCCAAAAGCCCGCCGTCTGAACCTTCCAACCTACATTTATTTATAACTTAAAATAATTCATTTACTACTAATCGATAACCAAATAAATTGGGATTTTCTCTTTTCTTGATTTCTGTTCAAGATATTTTTTATGATGACGCTCTGAATATGTAGTTGTATCAATGATATTACACCCAACAAATGGGGAAATAACCATACGGTGTTTCCACAATGTACATAATATCATAAAGGCACATTTTGGGCTTATAAAATACATATTCCTGGAATATGTATTTCCATATCTTCCGAAATAACGAGGACTTTAACAATAAAGAAATGTATATACATAGGAATGAGAGAGTCTATTATTGGGGTATATCTGTAACGGGAGCAGAAAAAGACACATATCGGAAGGAAAGGAGGGCTTAAGGAGGATTTGAAAAGTACATTTGTACATTTATGGACATTTACATAGAGAGAGAGAATTGGAGATACAAATATGAGATTTTCTTCTTTTTTTCAGAATTAGATCCTTTCAATATATATATATATATATATTGCGTGCAAGTTGTATATTGTACTAAGAAATTGTGCAAGCTGCAACCAAAAAATGAGATGAATCATTATAAATAAAGGATTTACAGTACTCGACTTGAGACTAATGCAATAATTGCGATATATTAGCAGTGCAATTTTTGGCTATTTTAATACAAATTACGAAATATTATAGCGTCTGAAATACCTCAATTATTGTATACACGTTTCAATCATTAAGATATTCACCGTATAGATAGCTTACAATAGCCACAACGACCGAGTCCTTGGTTGGAGTATCGAGAACATTCCTCTTAGCGAGCTCAGCTTGTTGAGGGGCCAAATAGCGGGACTCCAGCGGGATGTAGACGCAGTTGATCTCCTTTCCCAAGGGTGCGAAGGTCAATCAACGTGTCTATCTAGACATATTACTGTCCCAAGTACTTCCCTTCATCCAGGAACAGTACTGGGAAGGGTATTACTGCTTACGCAGCACCTTCCCCCCCAAATGGGGCCATGGGACTCATTTTGAAGGAAAAGGTTGTTTCGAGAAATAAATATTTGTGTACTTACTTGGCTATTGAAGTTGGTCACCCTGTACATAACATGCATATATAAATAAAACCGCGCAATTGTTTTGGTTATAACTTTTACAAAATTAATGGCGATACTATGACTGCAAATCGGTCTTGTTTATTATTGAAAAATCTAGACAAGCTTATCTTTTTGCAAAAGAAATAAATATAAATTCATGAATAATAGTATTATATAACCCATATTTATTTTATATCAACCTTTGTTTTTTTTACAGATGTTAATTATATTTCGGAATAATTTATTTGTACCAACAAATAAATTATTAAATAATAAAATATCCAAAAACCATTAAAAAAACCTTTTCTATTATACCATACTGCGTACCGTGAAGGGTGTACCGTGGTTCGTAGAGAACCGTGGGTTTAGTGTACCGTCCCACCCCTAATCAATATACAAATAATGTTGATTTTGGACTTAGAATATGCCAACTGTAAAATATATTTTGATATTTGTTGACGTGTTTTAAAACGCTGCAAAATTCTAAATATCCTTTCATTGTGGCAAGACTGATGCATTGATGCTATAGCATTGAAAGTCATACCAAATGAAAGCTAATGCAATTATCTTTGTAAAACAATCAGTTTTTGTACGGTTTCGGGCAGAAAATGTCTTTGTGCAGGGAAAAAGAATATGAACAATCCGAAAATGGGACAGTCTAATGTACAATCTAAGTCAGAGCTGTTATTTCTAGATTCTGTATGTACAATACATATAAATATAGGTAGTATGTTATCATACAAATTATCCCTGATCCTTCAGGTATAAACATATAATTTTCAAAGGAAATTGTTAGAAAGGGACCGATCAAATAGGGAATTAAAAGTAAGAAAAAGAATGGAAAAAAATAGGGGAAAACTCGTGGAGATAGAAAAGAGAAAAGAAAAGAAAAAGGAAGGAAAAAGGGAGAATGTTGTTTTTCCCTTTTTTCTTTTTATTCCCTGTCTCTCCATTTTTCTTTTCAAATTTACCCTAATAGGGATATTCTCTTCTCTCCGAGTTTGAGTTATATAAGTTTCTATATTTTATTAAAATATAATCATTTGTACAGAAAAAGGTTTATCACAGCGTTATCTCACGTCTTGAATTTCGTTGTCAAATGTCAATTTTCCAGCTATTTTCTTCTAATCAGTAGTGTTGTGACCGTCATTACTTATTTGGTCTAGTATAGTCCATTCTAAGGACCGTTCCTATCAGTCATTGGGACCGGGTCTTCAGACCGCCTGTCGTCCGGACTGTCAGTACTAAAACTGATTTAAAAAATAACCAAAAAAAGTGGAGTGACGTCATAAAAATAAACTTACTCGATTAGTTTTAGGACTGATATGTAGTACTGAACTAGACCAAGACTGAACTGGATGGAACTGGCTAACTTCTACGAATTGATTTTCAGCCTTTTTTTAAGTTTTGTTTTTAAACAAAAGGTTGTGCAATACAATAAAGATATCGACATGTTATAGCTTGGAATATATGATGTTTCTAGCTAATATTATTGTACTGCCGTCTAGCCCTGTTGTCGCAGGAGGGGATGAATGACACCCATGTGCAGTGATTATGGTTTTGTTTTTGCAGGCATTGGGGGCTGGGTTGAGTGCCACTGAATGCCTCACCATTAATGGACCGATGAATACTACTGCTCAAAATATAAATCTGAGATTTTTGTAATATACATAGGTAGAATTTGTAATTTTTAAGGGTACACAATATAAGTTTGCCGCATGTCATATTTTTTCTTTCTATCTCAAAATTGGAGACGTTTTAAGTGTAAAGTCGAAATTCAATGATTGCAACCTTTCCATAATAAGAAAATAACTTCGAAAGAAGAATATATCATTGGAGTATGAGGAGAGGATGAGGATTATTCTTCAAGATATCCTGGAAATTAGTAATTTGGAAGTTCGCGAAAGTAGATGGAAAGTATCATTATGTTGAAGAAGTTGTGATTTTGTCTCGTAGGAAGTATTCAGAAGGGGCAAATGAGGACTCAGAGTCGACCCGTGGACAGAGGGATGAGATCGGAGAAAATTACATCTCCTTATGTAAGGCACTACGACTTTTTCTTCTATCTTGGCCACATCCATCCGTCCACAGATCAACTCCGAGTTCCTTTCCTTCCCCTCTCGAATTTTCCATGAGAGATAAACTCATACTCTCCTGTAGTTACTTCTTTATTATTAAAATGTTGCTAAAAATACATTTCAGCTTTTCGCTGTGGCTGTCTCCTATTTCGAGATAGAAAGATAGATTACAACAGTCGGGAAAAATGTTAAAGTGTACCCAAATTTAGAATAATTCATAATGAAATGTCTTTTTTGTTCAAAAATTCTTCATAAATGTATACATTTTAAAAGTTTTTAACTCTACAAAAGAAACATCCTAGGGACATCATTTCAGCTGGCTAATTATATCAGCTCTTATGTATCTTTTGTAAGTGTAAAATAGTGTCCATTTTAGATAAGACAAAAATTTACTACGACCTTTTATACCGTATCTAAATGAAACCTCAGTTTAGAACGCATAATTACTGTGGCTATTAACAAAAAGATTCTAAATACTATTTGGAATTATAACATCTCTATTCCCTTATCATTCATAATATTAAGAGTTATAATACATTTGAGAAATTTTCGGTCATTCTGAGTTGCAAAAGGTAGAATAGAGGCATGATACGATATAAATATTGTAATTTTCAGACAAATAGTTTGATTTACTCTCTTCCGACACATCCCTACACACCACTCCCTTACTCCTATTACTACAACAACAACTAATATTATTATTATTTATTTTCTTAAGGAAATGAAGTTTCCAACTCCCGAAAAATAAATAAAATTTATGTTCTGATGTGATGTTCTGCAAACGTATACACTTTTTGTTAGTTAGTCGTTCTATCAATTTGATTGATTTTTTGTACTATTAAGTATAGTCTGCAGTTTGATACAATGGTGGAGGAGGCGTCCATGGAAGGGGCGGTGGTTCATTCAACTACTTGTTGTCTTGTCAATGGTTGACATTTGGATTAAATTTATAAAAGTTTTAAAGATGTCAAATTAAAAAGTTTTCTATGAGGGGATTTCAGTTCTCTTTTGGAGAAACTCATTTTTCTTATTTCTTTTTTCAATTTTGTGTCTCCTTGTAGGGGGGAGTTTTGCAACAGTCCCTGTTTCTCAAACATCAAAATACTACATCCCCAAAGTTTAAATGACAATTAAGTTTGTAAACTTTTCTTGTAGATATAGCTCTAAATTATTTGCAGGAATAAAAGTCATTTTTCGTTAGAAAAATATTTTTGTACATAATATTAAAGTCAGTTTTTCATTCTTTGATGTAATTTTTCCTCGTACAAAGGGGCAGTTGCTTCAAGACCTGCAAGTTTTATTGCATTGTTTATTATTTTACATACATATTTACGCTTCACGGAATTATGTTTTTTAGGCAGGTCATGTCTTGAAAAGGTTTGTGAGAGTTAATTTGTTCGATTTATAGTACTTACTTGTTGTGCCGGTCTTTATTTAGGATCTTGCTCCATTCCAGCCCGGTCCCATCAAGTTCAGTCCCACTTGATATTCCTTAAAAAAGGTAAAATCTACGCCTTGTAACGTCATCGAGGGTGTTTTTCCTAGTCAAAATATAATATGTTTGTTTTATATTTTTGTATATGAAAAAAGGGATAAGTTTTGTTGGACATTTTCAATGTTCAGTGGCGTCCGCAGTGGATGTACTGAAGGGGCTGTAGCCTCCCCCAAATTAAGGAATTTTTGCTTCTTGCTAGAAAATATTTTCGTTATTCGGGCAAATTATGCAGTAGAGACAAAAAATTTCATATTAGAAATTTTTTGGAATAAAAAATGGATTTTTATTTTTTTCCATAAATTTTAATATTTAAATTTAATCTTTGAAATTTTGTTGCAGAAAATTCAATTTTTGTAATTATTTGTGAAAAGCTATGGATTTTTTAATAAAAAAAAAAAAAAAAATTTACGAATGAAATTTTTTTTTTTTATTTTTTTGATTTCAACAAATTTCCTACCAACAAGTCCTCCCTAATATATAATCATGTGGACGCCCCTGATGTTCTTATTACATATTTATAATTTCTTGGTTTAATAAATATTTATATAATTAACCAACGACGATTCTATGAAAAAATCGTACGGGGTTACTGACACATTTTAAACGCTAATACATTTTAGAATCATATGAGTAACTAAAGTGCTTCCAAAATTTATTTTTTGTCGTATTTTCTCTTCTCCAAACAAGGCTCATTTTAAATCACAGAACCTCTTGATTTTGGTATGAAGAAATGTTGAGGTTTGAAGATTATAATATGGAAAGTCCTGAAGAACACATAGTCTATTGTTCTGTTCCAAACTTACACACGTATATTTACAAAATCTCGTTAGCTGTGGTAACCCGCCTCTAGAACGACGATAATTACATATTATTTTTATTCTTTCAGTCATATACAGAATTAATAAAAAGGTAAATAACCCATTCTGCCTTCGTATCTTTTCTTTCGTTTCCCATAATGAGCCACTTCCTGTTATTGGCACACATTTCGCTACTTAATGTTCTCATTGAGTGCAGCGTATACAAATAATATTTTTATTATTTATCATTAGTGTTGGGTTTCGGTCTGGAAATCCTAAAGCGGTCCGAGACCGTTATATTTTACATATTATATTAAGCAGAAAGAACGGTCTGGACCGATCTTCTAGAAAATTATGTCTTGATCAGTCTGATGGAAAAATTTGTTATAGATCGGTCCAAAGGAAAATTTTGGCCTAGTTCGGTCCCAAAAAAAGAAAAAAAATAATAATACCTCGATACTCGATTTTGTCCATTTTGACAAAAACACTCACATAAACGACTGTTACAGGCCCTTCAAAATGGCTGAACCTTTGTTGAGTAACTGTCAACATGAATTTTAACCAAAGTATAAATTTCATTTATTTATATAATAAGGCGAAATATACCTGAGGCAAAATGTCCTAGAAGAAAGGGATTTATGACAAAATGACCTAGTGTCATATTTGAGTACAATTTAAAGTCCATAATTGACTCTAATGACTCATTTAATTAATTTTGGGTCGTTTTTATTTATGAAATAAAATATATACTTCAAATTTCTCATTGAATTTTTGTTTTTTTCATAAAATGTTTTAATATTGACGCCCATATATTTATGTACGTAGTTTATGAGGTATTTCGAGAGGTTTTATACGAGCTTCAACTCGTGAAAAAACAAAAAAAACAATTATGACACTGCTACCACTTTTTATTCCCAATGGCACTTGCCATAAAGTGTGTAAGTAGAGCACGCAACCTCGCAAACCTTGATATATTATGTGGATAGGATGTATAAAAATAGTTCTTTTCTTTTTTATATTAAAAAAAAATACTTAGAATTTTTCGGGAGAAAATTCTTTTAAACTAATGATGGATTTAAAGAATATATGTATATAAACAAGGGAAAAGGAAGTGTTGTTTAACTCCCGACTTTTAAACTCATTTATTTAGTTAGTTAAATGCTATATGTACATGTCATGTTTTCGGCTTGATGAATATTTTCCCCCGCTCAAAGCCCTTTTTCTACTGAAAGCAATACCAAAACTGACTGTAGCAAAGTTTGAGGCCTCCAACATCATATATGCCGTAGTACAGGTCATTTAGTTAGTAAAAATGGGATTTTGGGACCTAAATTGGCTATTTTTAAGCCTCTTATACGAACGATCATACCTTGAGTCAAAAATTGTACTTTATATATTTTTTAGTATACGGGGCGCGAACCTACGCAAATTGAGTTCAAAAGAATACAATACCCCAAGTGTGTTGTCCATTGAGCTACGTCGTCCCAATCCTGTTTCGCTCAATTACAGGATTTAAGATTTTAAGGCAATCAAATGACTGCCTTTGGCAAAATTTAAATCCTCTCTGGCCAGTTTAATTTGAAAAAATGGAGTTTTGGCTCGAAAGGGAGCATTTTTAATCCATTTTTACTTTCCCAAATACGGTTTAAAAATTGTACTTTTTATTACCATTTGTAAAGAAATAACTTGTGCACCTTGCTTTTAATCATTTAAGGTGTCTAAGAATTAATGGGTGCAATCAAAAATGGAATTTTGGCAATGTTTGAGTCCTTTCAGGCCATTTTAATAATAAACAAAATATAATTCTTGGGTTTGTGAGGTGCTCAATGATTTGTTATTTTCCCTTGTTTTGTCAAAGACTTTAATGTTTCCCCTTGTTTTATCAAAGATTATAATGTTTCCCCTTTTTGTTCAACAACTATTACACTTTAGCTAGGAATAAGTTTGGCTATGTTATCTATATTATAAACAAAGTCTCTCTTGATATGTATGTATGTATCTAATTTAAAAATAAGTCAGTTTTGATGGCAGATATTTGATCTAAGAAATACCTAAACCCCTGAGCGTGCGCCTCATATTAATGAAAAAAGGAATTTCATGTATGGAGTACTATAAAAACGCTATGTAAAAAGAATAAAATTTGGCTGGCGTTTAGGTCAACTCATACAAAAAAAAAAAAAGGAAGTACTTCATATATATATTTGTAAACAAAGAGTGTGGCTTTCAATGAGGTTTATCAACGTCCTAAATTACTCCCTTGCTCATAACGTCATATTTTTTTTTCTCAAGCCGCATTTTTTTAGTGTTGGTTTGGTCAGTTGGAGTTACACTGATTAAGTATACGTAGGCTGCTAGATATATATATTTCTGGCCCAATAATGAAAATGCAAATATTTTTCATCAAAAAGGGTTTTATTGTTTTTCAAAGTATTCTCCAGCATGATTTATACACTTTTGCATGCGCTCAAACCAATTGTCAAAGCTCTTTTTCCACTCCGATTGAGACACCTCCAAAACATGGTTTTTAAACGCTTCAAAACAACCAAAATCGTTCACCACGAATTTTTTTCTTGATGAACGGGAATAAAAAGAAGCCTTTGTGCGACAAGTCAGGGCTGTACGGTGGATGACTTATCAATTTGACGTTTTGGCCGGTCAAAAAGGACTGGTTTGAGTCGACGTGTGAGAGCTGGCATTGTCATGGTGAACAATGATTCATCTTCTCTTGTTCGTTTTTCGAATTTCTCCGAAGACTTCTGGCAAATTAATGATAATATACCTCTCAGAATTGATTGTCCTACAATGCTGAAGTGGAACAGTCAACACATGACCAGTTTTGCCGAAGAAACAGGCCACCATTTTCTTCTAAGTGCTTCTTCCACGAACGACGTTCGTTGGATTTGGCTCGTCTTCGAAGACCCACACGGTTGATTGTTTTTTTTTCGGATTCATACGCATAGATCCATGATTCGTCACCTGTGACGATCTTATAAACGTCTTTTGAAGCACCATGAACGTATTTTTTTAATATTTCTTACCACCAATCTACACGAGCCTTCTATTGAGGGATTGCAACTTGTGTAGGATCCAACGAGAACAAAGTTTTTATGACCAGGTGTACATGCAATATCGAATGTATGGTGATGGAAGAAACGCCCAAGGATGCCTCTATCTATCGGTATGTCACATGACGATCTTGCCATTGTCACTTCACCCACGACATCAATGTTCTCTATCACAACGACTGTTTTTCGACGACCTCCTTGGAATTCGTCTTTGAGCGAGCGTCAGCCACGATTGAATTCATTAAACCAGGTTTATCATAGTACTATAGGATGGTGCTTCATCGCCATACAAAAATTTAAGTTCATCAATGCGCTCTTAACGTGATAATACACGTCGAGCATTGTGAAAAATGAACGCACGAAAATGTTCAAGACTTAATTCCATTTTTTTGCCAAATTAACACAAATGATGTTCGTACGTCGAAACATTCTCAGTACGATTATGTTACAAAAATGTCAAACTTACCAAAGGAAATGTCAAATTGCACCTGACAACACTTAGTGTAGCCTTGGCCAGAAATATATAGTAGCCTTCGTAATAAAATATTATGTTATTAAAATTTACTCAATTTGACCTAGGAATCTTCTTTCAAGTCCATATGCATACATAATATATGTTTCCTTCTCTAGGAACGACCGGGGGCGAACCTACGTGAGTTTAGGATAATATTTTTTCCCAACCTCGTTGTCCATTGAGCTGCGTAATTATTTTATACTTCAGGGGAGAACGTCTAGGTATTAAGTAACTGCGTGTGAGTGTGCTCATGAAAAAGGGGAGCAACATTCATAATTTCTTTGGTACTTATTTTCTATATTATTAATCCAATATTTGTCTATTTTTTGACGCATAAAAACTCCAGACAATGCTCGTTACTTCCGCTAGGGTTTGACAAAGCAGAGAAACCACAAATCCAGAAACGAAAAATTAGACGCAAAAATGTCATTTTTTTTTTTTTTTTTCAAATACTAATAAATATAAAAAAGAGCGCCATTTTTGACTTGTAGCATCATATTTGTTACTGCACAAGATGCTTTAAAAAATGGTCTGTAGCACGGGAAACATTATTTACCAGAGTTAGTTTTGTTTTTAGCAGCGAAGGTCTTTCTGCTCAGGGGAACTAAATATTACGCCAAAACGAGACAGTCTAATATTGAAGATTAGTAATTCTTATATTACTTTAATCGACTTTTTCTTTCCCTATTTCTTGACTAACTAAGTATTTCTTATTTTGACGAAATTTCTTTTTAGATTATATTTTTCCCTCTATTTTCCTCGCTATTTTTCTTTGATAGACTATATATTAGGGTGAGGCTTGTGCCAAGAAATTCAACCAATAACCCCTAACCTTATGTTGGTACTGTGTAATGTGTAGGGAGCTATAAAATGTAATGTTAATCGAGAGTTTTTTAGGCATGTAAAAAAAAAATAACTTAAAATCAACGTTTTCACTCTATCAATTTGAAGAATGTTTTGGAGGAGAGGCACTTAACTGTCATGACGTTTAAATAGATCAGCTACAAACAGCTGTTAAAGAGGGGATGAGGTATCGAAGAAGGACATGGACAAGAGTTGCTCCGATGTCGATCCTTAAATCCAACAGGGACTTAAAATTAAAGGGTGTGTAAGCTGTCTATATTCCCACTTTTGGCTTGCTGTTTTGGGCAACCACGGGCACCTGAACAGCTGATTTTTTGTTGTCAGATAAGTTTGAAAAAATTGAATGAATTGACAAATTTTTTGTGCACAATATTTAAAAAAGGCGCGGAGCCCTCCTTGAAAGACGTACCGGGATCGACAACATAACAATTGCTCGAACTCCACAAGGTTAGGAGGGAATTTGAGACATCTATAGGTGCTTTTGAGTAAACTGCAATTCGGGTTGAGGTCGAAGTGATTGTGTCTGTACTACAGAATCCAGCAAATTGTCAATGATGATACAGGGTCAACATTGATCCCTAAATTGATATGGTAGAGACCAAGATGAAGGTATGGATTGACATGATTGGCTTTACATGTGGCAGCAGGACTCAGCTCCCTCCCACACCTCCAAAAAAAGTATAATATGGCTCCAAGACCATTTTGACGACTTTATCTCGCATGTTTTTTGGCCTTCAAACTAGCCGGATCTGAATCTGATTTATTTTTGTGTGTGTTTTGCGATCGAACAACACCAAACGAACCCCCTACAACACCAAAGACAAGCTTATCATTCGGATCAAGGAGGAATTCAAGGAACCAATTGGCGAAGGCTTGTATGTGCTTTCAGCTTCGTATAGAAGCTGGTGGCAACTTTATTAACTAAAATAAATCAGAATCCTTCAAGCTTTAAAAATATGGTTTTATTTCTTAATCTGTCAACTGCTTGGAGAGAAAATTACGTTTAAAAAATCCTTTTGCGGCACATATACCTTGTGTATATATTTGAATAAATTCCTGAAAACGTATTTCTCTTTACCTTTAGCACAAAGCTGATGAAATTTAAGAAAAGTGACACAAATGTATATAAACCACATTCCTGGGTTTTAAAATGTGTTTAATAATTTTCTTTGAAAAATTATATATTCTAGATTAAGATAGTGGGATTAGAAAATATTAACATCACTTTTATTTAAAGCTACTAATTTTTGCGATTCAAGGCCTCTGCGCAATCTCTACAAAATAATATGTTTTCAATTTTTATTTTATGGGGGGATTTTATTTTAAATTTTTATCGTTAATAGATATTAATATATAGAATTTTACTTAAAACATTTAAGAGCCCAAAAAATTGATTTTTAAAGTTTTTTGTCACTTTTTGACTTATTTAATCCACATACTATAACTAAATATTAATAGACTTCAATGAAATTGAACATATTTTTTTGCACCAACATAAAAGCAATATTTAACAAAAAGAAAAAAAAAGGAGAAAATCCCTAGTTATCTTTTCACTTCACATATACAGCAAACAACCCAATATTCCTTAGACATATTTGAGTCAGTTAGAGGCTCGCTATTCAAACTTGTGGGATGTGTTTCGATACCAAAGAGTTTAAGCTAAAGTTCAAAACCTTTATTTGATTTATTAGACTCATATTAATCACAATATGGCCACATGTTTTTCTTTTTAATTACCCAATCAGTATGGGCACCCAAAACTTGTAATAGCATGACAAAATTACGAAAGACGGGATTTGTATGAAATCAAGGAAAGATAACTTTAAAAAAATTTCGGATATGGCTAAATACTATATTTAGCCATATTTCAGACTCAATATTTTCTCATCCTTCCTCAGCAATAACACACAACGGCGAAGAGATTGCCAGCTCTTGGTCATTAAGGCCGTGTCCAATCCATGACGTACCACGCTGAACAGAACTCAGACGTATAGTTGCTGATGTAGTATTAGTTCTTCTTGGCTCTATGGGGCGCTAATGGACTTTTGGATATTTTAGGTAGTCTGGATAAAGATGGCAGCTATCTCAGCAGCCTTTTTAGCACTAACACTGGTGCAGATGAGTAATTTTTTTCCCCCGACATTTTACACTTAGGATAAAAAAAAAAGAAACTTGTTTCTTTTTGTTTCAGCTGTCGTTTGGTGCCGTAGCAAAACATTGATTGTAAGTACAAATAACGAGGGTAAAGTCGTAATTAAATGCTATTCCAAGTTTTGGGTCCTCACTAAATATATATCCAGTAAAACAATTATTGGGTACATTTAGAAATCTACAAATAAGGGTTTCAGATAGGTTGTTTGTTATATATTAATATATTACAATGAAATTGCACAGATTTGTTTATGAGGTATATACTTATATATATATATATATTACCGAAATAGCTGTTTTGCACGAAATTGTGTGAACCAACTCACCCTAGTATATATGTATACAAATATAATATTCAATTACAAACAGAGTGAATGTTTGTATGTTTGTAAATTGAGGCACATTTATTATCTGGCTGGAGAGGTGTTTTTTTTATTTTTTATTGTTTCAATTTTCATCATCAAATTATTCTGTTTGTTTCCCCCTTACCTTTTCTTCATAGGTGTAATTTTCTTTATTTCTTATTTTTTGATGCTTTTTCCTCCCCCTTTTGTATCCACATATCAGAAAGCAAATACATCCCCCTCTATGATATAAGTTTGTTTTCTATCCTTGTTTATCCTTCTTTGTATACACTATTTTCTACCACTTTATGCCGATTAAATTGAGGGAATCTTTTTTATACTTTGTTGAATTGAAATTAAAATCCACAATTTGAATGTACATATATCCTTACATCATTTCCTCCCTATAATTGCAACGTGAAGAAAAATAGTTTATTTATCGAATATATAACTCATTGAATCTACTATTTGGATTGTAAGGTATGATTTATGTGTTATTTTCTAATAGTGTAATGAATACCATGGGTAGAGTTCTAAATTCTAAGTACTTTGTGTAGGGTTTGGTAAAAAAAGGTTGATGATATCGTGCTGTACATTATCATTGTGAGACACAATTATTGTAGGTAATGTCATTGACAAGCAATATGATCGTGAGTATCATTGACAGCTTGGCTTACTGGTAGTGCAGGTGAACTGTGTGGCCTCAAGGCAGGTTAAATTCCTCCTCTGCTCCATCTTTGAGCATCAAAGAGCCCTTGTAACATCCCGAAATACTGCATCCCACAGCATATTATGTGGACCCGGACAATATAAGGTGTCCGTGATACTCAAAGAAACGGTTGTAGAAGGTTTAACCTGCCTTTTGGTACAACTGTTTTTCTGCATGATCCGTATGCCAAGTTGTATTTTGGGATATTATAAGGGTTCCTTCATGCTCAGGGAAACGGCGGTAGATATATTTAATCTGCCTCCAGGCCCAGATGTTCACCTCCACAGTCCTTGGCTGGGAGTTTATTGTAGGATGTTAAAAGGAGTCCTTGATACTTAGAAATGCGACAGAAGAGTTTAACCTCCTTTAAGATATAGTACTTCATCTTTACAGCCATAGGGTATTTTTGGATATTAGAAGGGGTCCATAATGCTGAGGGAAGCGGCTATGCTCAATTTTTTTTTATCACAGTAGTTGGATCACCCTGATATAATATACATAATTGCAATGAAATTAAACACGACGATATTGAAATTACGAGGTACATCTTTGACGTCAAAATGACTGGAACAGAATCGACGAAACCAAAATTGTGCGTGATTGGCTGCAACAATATCAAGACCATAAACGTACTCGTATTTTCAACCGTCTGGCTTGCGTTTTCGCCTTGTTGGAAGAGAAAAATGTAAAATAGGCTCGTGTCCATCTTCGACCCGTTCTCAAACAATACTGAGTCAAACAATCCCGAAACTGTCCATCAAAGTTTTTCTGGTACAACATTTCATCTTTTTTATGCATCATCTTATCTAATGTAAACCAATAACACTTTTACGACACGAGTTATATATTAGTAAAGACATCTATTGAAAAAAATAATTTATTTCGCTTTATTACACCTAATAATTTTCCCCAAAAACGCCCCAATAATTTTTTTAAGCTTTCAAAATCGATAAATATACAAATCAAGAAATATTAAACAGCTTTTCAAAAGTTTTGAGAACGATTTTGAAAAAGGAAAAAAAATCATGTTTTTACAATGGTGAATAAAGCTTCAAAAAATTAATCTATTTCCAATTTTATTCGTTTTATTTGTTAAAAAACTAATAAAAGAGGGTTTACATAGGGACCCACTTGAATAAGGGTTGTAGATAGCTGCAGGTTCCAGAATCCCACCCACCCTCAGTGGAAAATTAAATAAATATCAACATACCATTATCGTTTGTTTTTTTAAATTATAAAGGTATTAATAATTATAACATATATTATTTTATAGGAAAAGGAAGGAAAAATGCAACTCCCCGGAAAAAAATAATTGTTTTTGTATAAGGAACTTTTTTATTTTTGTAAAGTTCATGATATTAAAGTTACGGACCGTTTGATATTTCATATAGCTACGACACTAATAATATATAATTCGTATATTACATTTTATTAGGGCGGGTTATCTTCCAACTTTTTTTGGAATTTTGATACCAGGTAGTGTGCAAGACTTGTCATGCGGATGGATAATAACTTATATTTGATTGCATATGCTTAATGTTGCAAATCTTGGTCTATATTTGGAAAAAGGGATTATTCATTTATTTTAGTTTATAATGATTAAAATTATTCATTATTTTTTCCTTGACATAAAAATCTTTTGATAGGCATTGTTCTAACCTATAAAAAGTGTTAATAAAGTAACACATGGTCTGAACAGTCCTGGCTTTAACAAAGAAAACACCTGTTATCTTTTTTTGTGGTTCAAAATTGGCTTTTTTGAATTATTACAAATTTTGTATGCGCTTTATAGAGCGGAGTCTCTATAACACTTTTCAAGCCATTGCTTAGATTGAGCCGTATTTTTCCCCATCAAGAAGCAGTGTAAAATTCAAACACGAAATTGCTTTTGATGCATTGTTTTGTAAAAAACAAAAGTAACGTCACACTTAGCAAAAACATTCTCAAACTAAACAATAGATTGTCATAAAATTTTGACTACTATCTTTTGTATCTTGGTACTAATTAAAAATGAGGTAAATCATAAAAAAATAGTACCATCTATGTGTGAAGGCGTTTAATTTTCTGCTTATTCTAACCCAATGCGTTTTTTTATTATGAACCCTAATGGATATTTGAAAAAAATTGTAATACAAACCTCCCTTATATAAATTTAAATACATATTTTTATCCAATTCTTTCAATAACACAACCATATAATATTTTGCCCTTCCTACTCTTTATCTGATACCCATCGATGATGGGGGTATTAATGTTTTGTGAACCATGATTTATGATTGTTCCGATATATTTATAAATTAATGTATATACAGGTATAAAGTCGAAAAGACAGAGTAAAGATAATAAAAATATGATTATCCCTAAAATAAAGCTAAAATAATAATAAAAACACAAAATAAATTTTTTGACTGATTTATGAGGAAATTCCTTGTAATGAAATATCATCATTTTATCCAATATCTTTTACCTAGTTCTTTTTGGTTCCCCTTATTTCTCTCATTAGAAATGAAATTGAAATATGTAAAGTGAAAAAATAAATTAAGAATGAAATCTGCCAAATATCATCAACAATGAAAAAAAAAAAAAAAAACAACTTCTAGGGTGGCCCTTAGCAAATCAATTCTTTACTTTTACTTGTTCCACCTTTTTTTTTTATTGCCTTCAACATATAACTTTGCTCTGCAAAATATTTTTCCTATTAGTTAACAGAGATTAAAATGATATTCCTAAATCGCCGGGATATAAATATAATAGAATATTAATCTGGCCACCGGTGGTGTTGCCTGCCCCTTTTTGGGGGAGGGGGAGGCTTGACCCTCTAAAAGTTCCTGACTCCCCCTCCCTCTATTCAGCTTTGCAAGGCGGGGACTCTCTGCTAGTATATATATATATATATATGATAGACATTTTTATAAAAGTAATTATACAACGGTTTTGATCATTTTCGGGCTAACCCCCCTCTCCCACATGAAGAATGCTAGCAACCTCCATGCTGGGCACACTAACAATTTGAACAAAGTTTGGAAGGAGGATAGATTAGTAGTCATGACGTTTCATTAAGTCAGCTGCTACCAGCTGTGGTATAAAAAAATAAAGACAAACCCCACTCCGTATCAAGCAATGATATAGGCAGGAATCACTCCGATGTTGATCATCAATTCTACTCCGAGTCCAACAAGGATATACACTTATTACTGCATAACAAATCTTATATGTTACTCATCGTCTTTCCAACACTTGTACTTGAAGGCGTGAGCTAAAAGACAAATTTTGCTTCAATAACATAGAAGATACATCCCCAATTGATCTATAGTGTTACTCAACGTTTTTTATAAGTACGCTCACAAGTGACTACTCCATAATTATATCAATTCATAGGTGCTCTGTCCTCAAGAACGGAAGAATAATATGTAATTAGAATTTCAGGGGGAAAAAAAAATATATTGAGATGACTGATGATGTATTTTAGTCTTAAGAGCGCTCACTAATAAAAACAATCAAATTCATTTTAACATACCAGAGTTTATATTTAACTCGAATCTTAAGATATACAAAAAATGCAACTTCTTTCTTAGATCCGCATATGTTGACGATATACATACTGGAGCGCTATATACAGCGTACCTGCAGGAGCGTTCACAGAGGGGGGCTGTAGCTCCCACCAAAAAATGGAGAAATCATGCGGACCCCCATACATAATTTCCTTAATTAGTTTAAATATAAAGGTGTATCTTACTCACATGGAGGGCGCAGTGAAAATTATTCTCTGTTTGCGCCATTTTTAAGCAACTATCTACAGACTGTTACGCCATCTTGCGGATAAGTTTTTTTAATAGTTTTTTCATGCCCTATTTATGTATTTGTTTTTGTTTTTTTTACACTTACGCACAAAAAGAGACATACTTAACCCGAACTTCTCATCTTTAATTAATTATTTCCTGCTATTCTTATCATTTTAAACTTACTTTGAAGTACAAAATTATGTTTATTGACTTGAAGAGCCATTTAATAGACTATAGAACGCTTTGCCTGTATCTAATGAATAGTTTACGTCATCTTTTTATTTATCGTTTTTTTTATTTTTGCAAATTCCTTTTCTACTCAAACGACATCTGTGATGATAAATATTTTTATACTTTGTATTATTTGTTTACGACAGTAAAATAAATTTTTTTTTCTTAATAATATTTTTTTCTTCTATTACTTTATTACAGGTATGTTTTACGATTATACTAACTATTCAAATTCACCCATATAATTATGAATGTATGCATGGAATAGATGCAGTAATGTTTAGTTTCTGTCAGACTCGTCATAAACAAGGTTATGTGAGTATAGTTATTTCTGTCAATAGATTATATATATATATACATATGTACTGATACCCTTATTTATCCATGGATTTATGTGTACAACCATTTTTATTTTACTTCAACTAGAATAAACGTAGAAGACGAAAGTACAAAATGACACAATTGCCCCTTCCCAAAGGAAATAAAACTATCCATAACCGTACAATTAATATGATATATTAGAAACCCCATTAATGGGAAGCTATAAGGTTAATAATAAAATATTTAGAAATTGACTGCGTTTCGATCTTACCACACATCTATGGCATTTACGTCCATCAGTATCACTAAAAAAAAAAATAGTATTTATTGTAATTTTAAGTAACTTTATCTTTCATCCACGTTAAGGCAGTCCCTCATTATTGTACAAACAATACAAGTTAAAGACAAGTATAGTTATTTGTAGATATATAAAATATTAACAGTATTTCACAAACATCAAGCTTACAATATATTATTTGTCAATTGTCCATTGTCTTATCTTATTACTGTTTTGAATGTGTATTGGTTGAATTCGAATGAGTTCTTGTTATGTTATGATCAATTCTCTCTCTTAAATAATGCAAAAGCTAACAGTTGGTGCGAATTGTTTTTATTCCTCTCTATTGAGCCCTACAATACAGTCACCCCCGCTAATATATATATAAAATAAACCTATTTAAATAAGATCTTATATATCGGTTTTGACATTTGGTTTGGGGCAAAACCTCCCAAAGGATGAAAGCTAGTAATGCCTTTGGCCAAACTACTAACTAATTTTATGCCTTTTTCTAAATTTTATTTTAAGGACAAAAGGTTGGGAGATAGAATTAAAAAAACACATTGTAATGTGTTGTCCAGCTTTGTCTTGATGGTAGAATATGTTTACTTTTGAAAGCTGAAAGAAAGAGATAATTATCGCGCTTTCTCCCCCTCATCAGTAGGGCTCAGCATGGAGTGAAGTTGTATGTAATTATTATTTGTTTGTGGAAGAAGTTTAATCTTGTTAAGAAAGTAATGAACAATAACTTTTTCAGTTGTTTCCTAGATAAAAGAAATGTTAAGAAAGGCAGGTATGACTCATAATTAGAAATAAATATATCTAGGACAGTGGTTATAAACCTTTTTGGTGCCATGATCGTGAAGAAACGAAATAAGTTGGGCTTATCCTTCTTCACTGCATTTTTGGAGATAAGTAGTACTAGGCTATATATACAATTCGACTTCTGAAAATTAATAGACACAATCTTTTTTATTTACAAAATGTTGTTGTAAAAGGATAAATTGTAGTTTTTCAATTCCTGTTTCAATTATGCAGGTAAATATTTGGGGCATTAAGGCCTCTGTCGAACAGGGCTTTACTGCAATGTCCAAGGACTACCTCATCAGGGCATGCCAGGACTTCCGACGCCGTCTGGAGGACGTATTGGAAGCTGATGGAGGCCACATTCGATAATTATATAGAAAATCAAATATTATGCATATTTTGTTTCTATAGAGTAGAGACAAAATTCATTTAAAATTAATTATATTTGTCCCCAATGAGTCTCAATTCTTTTGCACGGAGAGATATATTATAGTGATATTAACACTAGAATAAAACACAAGGGCATTCGATATGATACAAAATTTGAGAACTTAGGTGACCCCATGCAAATTTCAAGCGGTCCCAGTGGGGGTCGTCACCCGCAGTTTGGAAACCACAAATCTAGGACCAAGCCTAAAAGGAGTATTCTAGTGATTTTTCCCCACCCATTTAGACCGTATTTCTATTAGCAGATATATCGTCTCTCACAGTTACCATATTTTTTATGATATTCTCTTAAGTATGTTTTTAAGTTCACTGGGATTTCGATCCTTCCAGCACATAACGTCTGTAAGTAAATATAGAGTATTTTCAAGCGATATCAGTCTTTTTGTTAGAGGTATAAACAACAAATTTTTATATTAATATCAATCACTCTTTAGATTAATATGAAGGAAATATATGATGTCAAAATGTTACCAACAAATAAGAGAACTTAACTCTTACTGCCTACTAAAGTATATTCCTCTAATGTCTAGTTTTAAAATTATATATGAGATCCTAATACGTATTAAAAACAAGTTATTACATCGTTCAACAATCTTATTTCCATACTGGGGAGAATACCTAAATTAACTAATGCAATGGGAAAACGAATATATTTTACGTTGCTAATCGCTAAAAGTTCGAATATACCCATTTGATAGAGATTTTTAGTACACATTAATTTGATTTAATTCAAGTATCACTATTTTTCATTGAGATCAATTAGTATGCAATGCAGGTGTTAAGTCATTTCAACCAGTTTCATCAAGATTGATTAGAAACTATTTTATTAAGTACAATTATCAACTATGAGCCCTCAAGATGCCGTCCCTTTCAATTATAATGCAAATTATGACGTCAGTGAAAACACTCTATTGATAATTGCCACTGACTTCATAAATCGAAGGATTAGCCATTTCGGAGGACTCAAAGTTGATATTGTTACTTCTTAAACGAATTCAAATAAATCTTCATGAAAGTTCATCAAATGGGTTTAAAAATAATAAAACACTTATTGTCTACATTGAATACTATTTAATGCAAATGATACATAGAGGTATTTAAATTAAAACAAAGTAATAGTTTCTGAAAATCTCTATAAAATGACTAATTTTGCACAATTATTTATTTTGTTCGATAAGGGACGAGCAAAATGTTATAATTAGAGTAAATGATCCTATTCTATTTATTCTTATAGTCAATTCCCCTCTAGAATATGGAAATAAGATTGTACAACGATGTACTATCGTAGTTTTAATACATTTTAGAGACTGATATATAATACAACTAGGCAATAGCTATTTACATTTTTCATAGGCTGTAAGGTGTCCTTTTATTTGTTCATCCCATTTTGACCTCCAATAGTTCATCCTCTCCATAAGGCTTTACATTACTATAAAATTCGGTTTTTATCTTACAAAATGGTCGAAATCAATAATGCTAACGTCACGTGAAAATATCTCCCTACTCAACCAATCACTGTGTATCCCTTGTCCTTCTTTAATAGATAGGAAGTTCGTCATTACTGAATAGTTGAACATACCTTTTAAATATATCTATAAGCCCTACATACCTATTAAATATGATTAAATCCTCAAATATATTCGGGAATAGATGAAAGGATCTTAAAAATGGATTTCAAATGAGATATGTTTGTACGAGTTATATTTGAAAATATATCCATATAATAACATGTAATTTACTTAAAATAATATTAATCATATTCATATGACCGTTATCATCAACCTTGACAGAATAGAAATAGAAATATATTTATATTAGTGTTGAATTCGAACAAAGCTCGAATTCGGAAAAAAAACTCGATTAAGCTCGAACTGGAATGGTCAAAACAACAAAATATTCTAATTTTGATTAATCCCATCTCTAATTGTTGTTTCTACACCATTTTTGAATAATTTCTTTGTCCTATTTTTGGTAGCGGATTTCATCTTTAGTCTATTTGGCGGCTTTTCTTCTTTGTTAATTTTACAAAAAAAAAAAAGAAATAGTGCTGTCATTTTTAGCTTTCATAGTAAAGGTTGCCGAAGGAAATTTTTTGGTCAGCAAAAAAAAAAAACTTTTTGGTACGAAAACTCAAAATTTTACGAATCCTTTTGACAAAATATATTTACAAAACTTGTTGGCAAATTAAGAGGCTGCATCTGATTCGATATGGGCTCCATTAGAAGCAATGACATCTTCAATACAGTGCCTGAAGCTCATACAGGCTTTGACAATTTTGTCCTCAAAGTAGTTGGCTAAGACCTTGGAGAGGGTGTACTTCAGGTCCTCCAAATATTTCGGCGTGGGGTTGCATTTGTGATACCTTTTACGTGTTTAGTGAAAATTAATAACTTCTGTACAGATCGACTAGTACTTAGACTTTTTCCCTACTCCCCTAAAACTCTTTTTTCTAATTGGTCCTTTCCCAAGAACCAAGGAGTTGGTCTTATAGTTCCTAGTTGGAAATCCTAGCTAGGATTGAATACAATAAAAACGAAGAAATATTTAATGATAGCTAGAACGTCCCTATAATACTCAACTATTATTCGTTCTAACCACACACCTCCTGCTTTAAACTTGAGGTATCTCGTCTCTTTGAATGAAGTTAGAGTGAAAATTCAGTTAACATGCAAGACCAATAATGGACCGGTCCTAGGACTGACATATTTGATTAGAATCGGACTGACAGAACTGTAGTCTTTCAAGTTTATTTTCGACCGATCCAATACTTATAGTGTTATATTTGATTTCCCAAAGCAGTTATTGTTATCTTTATTCATCCAAAAATCCAGCATATCAGTCCTAAAAACTAATCGCGCCACTCAACTTTATTTTTTCTTTGTTTAATCAGTTCTTTTACCAGCAGCGAATCAATAAGGACTAACACAGCACTATTAATGGGCTACTCTCATTTTAGTAACTTTAATAAATAAGTATACAAACCGTTTATAAACAATACTTCACGGAAGATGTCACCACTATCCTCTGGTATGTAAAAACAAACTACTAAGTAAACAATGCTTCATGTCCCATGTAATGAAAAAATGTCTAATCTTCCCTTCAGACAAACTCAAGACAACTCAATATTCAAATACTCGAACCGTATATTTATAACTTGAATCTAACACTAATTTATAATATTCAATATATATATATTTGTTATTAAATTCAGTGACCTCTTTTTTCTCTTATTTTTTTCGGAGTTTTTATTTATTTATTTATTTGTTTGCCAGCTAACTTGGTTTTTTCTCTTCTTCCTTCATATTTATTGCTTCCAAATAATAACTGGAGAGTCCCTATCAATTTTACTTAAGGCCATAAAATAGAAGCAAAAGCCCATGTGAAGATGGAAAATCTGTCAAATATCGTGATATATTAATATAGCTACTATGTATTTATTTGGTACGTAAAACTCCAGAAATATTACACAAAAAGTTTTTTTGAGTAAGGAAAAAGCGGAGCTTTTTTTACTTTTATTATTAATATTATTAAAAAAAAAGTTAGGCTTTGTATTGTTGTGTACATATATATGTATTGAAAAAGGGGGTCAAGCCCCCTTCCCCCCTTCCTTTCCATGATTTAATTAAATTGTAAGGTAAATCTTCCTCCTTTATTTTTTGTATATATAATACGAGTATATATTGACCCTGAAAACAATATGTTTTTGAATCAAAAATTTATGAAGACTCAAGTATTACTCTTTTTATCGTCTGAAAATATAATTATTTGTGGTTAATTTACGGGTTAAATGGATTTAATCAGTATGGTACTCTGTAATATATTAGTCTTTGAAGTGAAGGAGTATAAACGTGGAGCAAGTTGTCATAAGACATTAAAAGGTTGAAAAAAATAAGAATATTTTCAAATTTTGATTTGCAATATTTAATATATGCTTGAGTAGGTTTTCCCCGCGTTACCCGGGATATTAAGAAATTAAAATTCATTAAGAACTCTTCTGTTTAACATAAAACAAAAAATAAAGAATGTAAAATTTTAAGAATTATTATCATGTTGCTTTTATGAGCATTAGTATATTACTGAGTGCGACGGAAAAATCTTTACACTTCGTTTTTGGTACATAAATCAATGTTTTTGTTAATGCCATTAAATTGTTCCGGCCAAATACTAAAAATAAACAAAAAAGGAAAAAAAAAAAGATCTTCCCAAGTGTCCAAGAAGACGAGAAAATGACATCTGAACATGGCCAACTAATTTCGGTGAGTTCACTTTTGGACACTGGCAAGAAACCAACGGAGGAGAAGTTGTTACTATGTGTCCACACCAACTACCCGGACATGAACGTGGTGTTCCAGTAGGATGGTGCGCCTGTACACACATCCAAAAAGGCCAAGAATTTGTCGGAGGAGAACTTGCCTTTCTGGCCAAAAAAAAATGTGGTCCCTCAACTCACCAGATGCCAACCCATTGGACTTTACTTTTTAGGTGAATGTTGAGTCCAATGCACGGACCGTCTTTCACCCAAATATCAACAACCTCAAGTCCTTGTCATTCAACCCTGGGATGCCATGTTTGAGGACTACATCCACAATGGGATACAAGTCCTTCTGTGTCCGCTGGAAAACCATTATTGCCGCCAAGGGAGCCTACACCGATGATTGGAATAACCAAGACATCATATTAGTTATTTTTATTATATTGACATACCCTATTACAACTGTTTGCTGAAATACATCTGGATAAAGTTATAGATTGAAAGTGTAAATATTTTTTCGTTGCACCCGGTAACATATAGGTATGCTACATATAGGCACTCTTCTTTCACGCAATGAGGAAGTAGTTGCTTTATTCTGGGTCAGACGCCGAACTTGCTTTCTTGCAGCTTCTTCTCTGAGCATCAAGGAAACCTCCTAATATCCCAAAATACACCCTGCTCTCAGGTTGTACAGGTAAAGCACTGGGCCAAATACAGCTGAAACTCTACTGCCGCCGCGTTTCTAGGCACCAAAGAACCCTTCTAATACTATAAGATACCCCTTCCCAGGGGTTGCGGAGATGAACTGCTGCGCCTGAGGCAAGTTAAATTTCTCCGCCTCCGCTTCCCTGAACATCAAGAAACACTCTTAATATCCATAAATAAACAGAACGGCTCTCAAGATGTACAGTTGAAGTGTTGAGCCTTAATCCAGTTTAAAATGCACCGCCCCGCATTTCTTAGTCATTTTCTTTGATTATAAACTAAAGTATCATTTCTTTAAAACAAATACTCCAATGTCTTATAAATGGAATAGGAATTGTGCATTTTATAATATCCGACAAATCTGATCACTCATTTACGCTGTGGATTCCTTATGGTTAAGAGTTTTTTTACGAGTTGTGTTTATTTCCTTTGCTTTTTCATAATTGCACTTACTTATATATTTTATAATTAGGTCTCTCCCATTCTGATTAATATATTTTATTGTCGTGGTCAAGGAATTAATGGCATTTATAAAGTTTTTTATTTTGACTTACTGATTATGATTATTTGATTATGGGTTAATATGAACGACTAATTGTGGTTTTTGTCAAAGAAAAAAATTAGTCGTCCTACTTGTCTATTGTAGTTTTTATCAAATAACGCAAGTATCCAGCATTACCCATAGTTATTAGGCGTCAGCAAAATACAAACTTTCTTATCATAGTATAGCAGATAAGACAACATTCTACAACACTACCATTTAAATTAGATATGTTAAGGATTACACAAGGGAACACTCATTTTGTACAAATGAATTAGAGCCAAGAAATGAATTTATCTTAGAGTGCAGAATCCCAAACAGTTTTGGATTCTGCGCTCATAGATAAATTTGATTATTGTCTTCAATTCATTTGTACAAAATCCATCTACCTTCTTAATTGTTCCACTGTGTTGTAGGTAGAGTTATTTGTCGTGACAAGAATTGTTAGCTATTTGGGTATGTCAAAATCAAAACAAAAAAGGCAACAACTCAAAATCAACGGCGTCCCCCTGACAATTGTTTTGGGGGAGAGTAGATTAACTGTTATATCCGCTTCAAACAGCTGTGACAAGGGAGAAGTCAATAAATAAGGACATTGGCAGAAATTACTCGGATGTGGATCCTCAATTCGACTCAGGGTCAACTAGGGCTCACAGTTATAACTCCGTCTACTCTACGTCTTTTATGACCACAAACAAATGTTCATTTAGGTTTTGAATATAATTGAAAGTAGTTGAAAAGAAAGTTCACTACTCAGGAGTTAAATAATAAGGACAGCAGCTGAGGAAAAAAAAATCATTCCTCAGATTCACAACTCTGAAAAGATGGACGAGCTAAAAAATACAACTGATTTTGATTACTTATCATTAGAGTGTAAAAGTATTCTACAGCAAGGCATCGTCAAAAATAAATATCTAAGCCTATCGAACAACTTACTACAATGGACATCCTTTGCGGTGGGTAGGGGAGGGTGTAAAACTATGTAATAGTAATTGAACGTGTATCTCACACCCAAACCATTAAGCTTACTAGAAAATTCACTCGGCAGTGCTCAAAACCTCTCCCTAATATTAAAATTGAACTATGTATCTCAACTTGTCCAAAGTTATAGTGGATTATACACTTTTAACGTTTTGTTCTACCTTGACATGTGATCTTGAACTATCAGAATTTATTGGCCTTTCAATTTGACAATATATAAATTGTTCTACCAAGTTTGATCAAAATTGAGCTGTAACTGTGGTCGTGACTAACAAACAAACAGAGGCAAAAACATACTTGCGTGGAGGTAAAAAGTATTCATGGTACTATGGACAAGTTTGTATAGGATCAGAAAAGCTTAATCCAGATAGTTTTTTTCTTTTTTGTAATGTTCTTTTGATTAGTGAGATGGGGTTGAATTGATTAAGTATAACTTAACATTATAGTATTATAATTACTCCATCTGTCCTTGGAATCTTCTTTGAAGGTCATATGCATAAAGTTTATTTACTTATCTAGGAATGACTGGGGAGCGAACTTACGCACATGGAATTCAAGAAAATAATTTTCTTCCAAGTGCGTTGTCTATTCAGCTACGTTGTTTCATAATCCGGATATTTTTTGAATAAATCTAGTGTTCAATGTGTCCAACCGTTCGAATCCACCCTTTTCTACAGCATATTCTATGTATTAGAAGATGAAGCTACAGATTGACCCACGAAATTGATTATTGCCCGAATGTATCCATTACTAGCGACCTCCTCTGATTGTGGTATACATTCTTTAATATGTTTTGAGCAATCTGTGACCCTCCCTATCATGGTGAAAATCAATTAATTTATTTTTCCACAATAATAATGCTATATACTTAAGCAAAAAAACAAAACAAAAAAGGAGAGGCTGATCAATCAATCAAAATCAAAGATTAATTATGCCATTGTCCCCCCCCCCCTCTCTTTAATTCTTATTTTCCCCTCCCTTTTCCTCAAATCATTAATTATAACAGAGCAGCTATTTTGGCAGATTTTTAATTTCTTATTTTCCCGAAGAGAAGTAACCAATTATTAGGAAGTTGTGAGTGATTTAAAGCCTTAGTCGTATACTCGTATATATAACTGAGGCTAAAGATGAAGGGGGGGGGGGGAGGTCATATTTTTCTATTAATTAGGACAAAGGATCTTGAGAGGTTTAAAAGATATGAAATTTTGTAATTGCTATCTCAAAATATTTTTTAATTTCTGAAGCTGTTATCAAATTTATTTTATTCTTGGATAGCGCACACAATAATTACTAGTCAGTGAAAAATGAAAAGTAAGTCTAAGAATTTGTTGTGGAGTTGTCAGTCTAATCCCTTGTTGGATTCGTAATATAATTGAGGATCGATAATGCTGTAAATGGCATGATAGCTAAGCTGCTATCTTCCAAAATATTCTTGATTGCTGGCTTAACTTGTTTTTATTTATTTTCCAAAGCAGTTATCATTATTTATTTATTCTTGAAAAGAGGACAATAAATATAAAGTAATCACTCAGAGTAGCAGTGAGGATTATTAAAGGATCGACAACGGAGTAGTACCTGCATATATTATTGCTAAATATGGAGTGGTGTTTGTGCTCTTGTCTTTCATTTTTACCTGCTTGCGCCTAATTTTATGAAACATATTGACATGTGATATCAAAATTAGGTCATCAAGATTTATTTGCAATTTTGGCTTTTTTCTACACTTTGTTTTGCATTTGTAGGTAGAAAATGTGTATAGGTGCAATCGTTTCACAGTAAAAGCCCTGATTACAGAATCACTAAGCTTTTCCTTTCAAAACAAGAGAGCTTTGTTTCTTAGGTTTCCCTCCTCCGTTTATCCTATCCATCTTGCAGCTATTGAGGCCTTTAACTTTTTTCTCGCCGTAATAAAGTCGATCTCCAAGGTCCTAAATGAGAGCATCACTCAGGTCGAGGAAAGATTGCCTCTTGTCTATAATTAAGAAGGTCTGCAAGAGATCCAAGCATGCCCATATGATGGAGGAGATTATCAAGAAGAACCCAGCATTTGATAATATGAGTATTATTGGTTAAGTGCTCTCTGGTGGGAATGTGTCTGGTGTGAAGGAGACTCCTAACGTCATAAGGAGCTTCAAATTCACCCCCATGACATCCGTGGACTGTAAAAGAGCATTTAGCATTTTCAAGGACCATTTTACCAATAAGAGGAACAGCCTAACGGAGGACCACCTGAGGTATCAGATGATTATTCAGGTTACCACGTTAATTACCACGTCAATTTTTTTTTTTTTAACATACAGCCGTGTCATATTATTTGAATCTCTGCATACAATATTAGATATCGGTAAGCGTCAGCTTATATGCGATCGCAAAAAGGGATAATTCTAATATTAATCTTATCACAGGCCGTTTTTTTTTTACTAAAGGTATATATTTGACTAAAATACATACTTTTTTTCCATCAAAACAAGACAAATACTCTTTTGAAAAAACTTCATTATTTATGAATAAACAAACTTTGCCAATGAATTTGTTCTTAATTTATTGTTATAGCCCTTGTAGTTACAAAAATGCTACAATTCGTCATACTCTATACATATCAACAAACAACTTTTTTCAAGGGACTCTACACATTTATGGGTGTACATTAGAGCATTTTGTTGTCCGGATAATATCCATAGATGAAATAATGCTATCCAACGGTATGTAAAAAAAGAAACTGAAAAATAACGTGGTCACCCTGACAATTTTGAGAAAATTTTGGGGCTTGAACAGCTTCATTCATTATGTTTCATTTCATGGTCTGAAAACAGCTGTGATGTGAAGGAAATGAACACAAAGTCCACTTTATATATAGCAAAGATAAATACATTGAAATTACCCCGTTTTCGATCCTCAATTCTACTCTGAGTACAACCAGTGCGTCCGCAGGATTATACTTTGGCAGGGGCTGGGTTTTGGATTTTCTTTTCAAAAAAAAAAAAATCGAAAAATCCATAGCTTTTCACAAAACATTTGAAAAATTTATAGTTGTTCTCAAAAAATTTGAAAAATTCATGGCTGTTCTCAAAAAATTTGAAAAATTAAATTTTTTATTAAATGTGAAATGTTTTGAGTAAAATTTTTAAATCTTACATTATTTCAAAAAAAAAAAAGAAATATAAAATCTACTGCTATTCAGAAAAAATTTTATTTTTATGAAAAAAAATTTAAAAAATTCACAGTGATTAAAAAAAAATTAATTTTTTTTGGAAAAATCTTGCAAAAATTCATAGTTATTCACTAAAAGTTAAATTTTACAGAAAACATTTTTGAATAATTATTTTTTTCAATTTTTTTTTTTTTTTTTTGGGGGGATGGCTACTGTTTCCTTTGTATATATCAAACAGAGCAACGCAAAATTTTAACCCTAGTTGATGTTTTAGTCATTCAATATAAAGAAGGAAGGTTATAATATTTTGGAGGAACAAGGGGCCTAAAAATCCCCATTTTTGACCAGAAATCCTATTTTGAAGAAAGTTTAAGGGGTATTTACCACACCAAAAATGGCCTAAAAGGCCCGTAACTTTACTAAAGACAGTTTGTTGATTGTCCCCAGTAGAAACGTCTTTATGTAGGGGGATAAATATATTAACCCGAAAAGGAGGACAGTCTAATGTTCATCATTGTACGCTGAGTTATGCAATTCTCAAATCAAACTTTCATCTCTCTAGGTATAATCAAGGAATGTTCAATACATGGAGTCCTTCCATACCACCGGTCACATTATTTTCATTGGTGGATTCTTTGCTGATCTAAAAAGAATTTTGACCAACTATGGGGGATTTTTTAGAGTAGAATAATTATCAATAGAAAAGAATAAATTGAATTTAAACCATATCTTTAAAAGGTTGTTTCAGAATGTAAAAAATAAACTTGACACCCTTCAATTATGATTCAATTTTGAACGTCAGTGAAAAGACTGAATGGAACGTTTTTACGTGACGTCAGCATTGTTGATGTGTGCCATTTTGGGGCCTAAATAACTAAGTTTCATAACAATGAAATTAATATTAGGGAAAATAATGGAACTATGGAATGAGAAAATGTAACCAATAAATATAATGACTTGAACCTTACCGTCTATGAAAAAATTATCCATGTAACGGCTAGTTTTATTATGTATCAGAGCCTAAAACATGTCGAAAAAAGGAAACGGAGAGGCTCTGCTCTTTTTGCAAGGATTGCACGGAGGCATCCTTCTATCTTTTTCATGAATGCAGTAGAGTGATACGTGTAAGGGAAATCGTGGAACTGAAAGTTAGGGAAGTACTCGGAATAGAACTAAAAAAAGAAGATTGGCTGGTGGCTATGCCATCGACGACACGGGCTCACCTAAAGGCTGACGCAGTCATCACGAAAGTTATATGCATTCTATACTTCACCGAGACATTGGGCTCTATAATAAAGACGACAAGACTCGAGGATTTCATTGAGAGACAACTGAGGGATGAATAATTATTTCATATGTTGAATGTTAATGATTACCGTATTACAAAAATTATTCAAAAATATGTTAGTGCATCGTGTTAGAATCTATTTTCCATATTGTAGACAATTCATTAAATATATAAATGGAAAAAGTACAATTTTTTTATCATATTATCATACGTTTCTTGTCCCAAGTCGATCAAAAAAATTACAAAAATTGTGCAAAGTCTAGCCATTTTTAGTGCATACAATTATAATTGTAAAAAAAAACCCACTCTTTATCATTGGCACAAAGTCATATTTAATGAAGTTGTTACGTCTTTCTTATTCTAAAGCCATTTGATGAAGTTTAATTAATAATTATTGAATATTTGTAAATTAGATATTATAAAAATATTAAATATGAGGCCTCAAAATGGCGTCACCTTCATTTATTATGCAATTTTTGTCGTCAGTGTAAATTATTTAGAAATGAAATGTGCTCACTTTTCTTCCTTTTCTTTTCTTTTGACCACCTAAGGGCTATTTATTGTAAATTCCTATTAGTAAAATTGCTTTGAAATGAAAAAAAAAAAAAAAATGAATAAAAAAACCCAGTTAAGAATGTAATTAAACGACCTTAATAAATGAATTAATATTCTAATGACTTAAAATTAGTAGATTAAGTAAAAAAATAAATAAATCCTTAATACATTAATAACATAATTGTTTTAATTCCATTCTCTTTTATATTAGTATAATTGCTCTACTAATAGCAAAATAGCCATAAGTTGGTCAACAAACTCAAAGGGGAGTGCACATTCCATGAATAGAGTATTTTTGAATATAACTAAGAGATAAGCAACCCATGAAATACAAAAAAAAACTGCAACATATATTGCAAATAAACTATCGGAAGTAAAAGTTCAAATATTCATCTGCTTTGAATTAGAACTTTTTTTTGCAAAATATCGCTAAGTAATTCAATTGATAATATATATAAATACAAAATGCAGGAAGGTTTTTGTTGCCAATATATATATATATATTTTGCAGGAGTGACAAAAGTAAATTTGCAAACTTTCTAATTACCATCATTATTAAATGTTGTAGGAGTGTTTCAATTGATAATGATTTGAATATACATAAATAGTATTGCAAAAAAAAAAAGAAATAGTGTGAATTTTTTTTTGCAAATGAATCACTAAGACAGATATGTCTTCATAGAACCAAAAGCCATTATCTTTTCTTTTCTTAAATTGCATATGGAAGGTCACATTGTATAAATGAAAATTAGCACGTAAAAATAAGTTGAATATACGAGATATAGGCACGTAGGACACTTGCGGCCCAAAGGTTATGTGATTTTTATTGTTCTATTATTCTTCAGATTATAACATACTTCAACACTTTCACTTTTTATTTATTGTCAATAATATACAAGACGTAACTTGTATAAGAAAACTGTACAAGTTGCAACCACAAAATTAGATGAATAATTATATACAGTGTGATAGTGATATAATTGAATATTCTATGGATGGTAACCTGGATAATTTGAAGAATGTTTTAGGGGAGAGCAGCTTCATGTATTCATTAGTTCAACTACAATCAGCTGTAACAAGGGAGGAGGGGGAGAAGGATATAAAAAAAGACATAAGTAAAATCTAACAAGGACTAACACTTATAACTCCATAACAAATATTTAAGGCTACTCTTCGTCTTTTATGTGCACAAACGAATGTTCCATTAATTTTTGAATAAAATAAAATGTTATAGGAAAGGAAGTTCACTACTCAGGAATTAAATAATAATGACAACTGCGAAGGAAAAGATAATTCATTCTTCAGATTCCCATCTTTAACAAAAGGACCAACTAATCAATAGTAAAATAATCGACAGCTGATAATGTAATATGCAGTGGTTGTGGATGTTCTGGGGATTCTATGTATCTTATATAGACATCTTTGGAGTTATCAAATCTAAGTATTTAATGGAGTGTTAATTTTTTTGTAGCTGGCAATATAAACAAGGTTTTTTTTTTTTTAAATTTGTGATCATTATTCTTGAAGAGAGAACATTGTAATATCAAGTATTTACTAGTGGCTGTGTTTATGAAAGACGGATAGAGTAACACTGAAGATATCTCAGGGAGTTACATATGTGTAAATCCATGTTGGACTCGAAGTAGAATTGAGGATTGACATTTGAGTAATTCCAGCAAATATATCCTTGCTATATACAAAGTGGGTTATGTGTTTATTTCCTTCTTCTAACGGTTACCTGCAGCTAATCAAATTAAACGTCATAGTAGCTAAGCTCATCTCTTCCAAAAACTCTTCAAATTATCAGGATTACAATATCTATTTTCTATTTGTTTCTTGTCTCTCAGACTCTCAGTGTGTATAATTTACAATTCTAAAATATACATAATATTTAGAGACGCTATTTCATGAAGAAAAAAAAAAGATTGAAAAGCTCCCCTTCGCCCCAATTTTATCACTAATAAGTTTAAAACTTACAATAGGGGTGGGTGTTATTTCATGAAAATGAGCCAATTAAATTTTAGACCAACTTTTTGGATGCAGAATGGAAAATAATAATAATAATTTCTAGCCAAACACACTTTCCCCCTACCCCCAAAATTACTTTTCCACCCATGAATGCGTTTTTTTAAAATCAAGTGTCATACTAATAAGAAGAAAATTTTATGCTTAAAGTAATAGACATTTGAAGTTTATAAAATACATTTTTAAGGTCATATACAAGGTCAAAGGTCACGAAAATGGTCAACTTCTTCAAAACTTGTATTTTAGCGTCTGTACTAAGGTGTTCAATTTTAAGGATGATCTATTAATTATATTTTCCGTTATATTTTAATGAAAAAAATTAAGTTTCTAATGTTTTTAGTCTTCAAAGGGAGTTTTTTGACCTCTATAACTATTTTAAATGACTTTTTTTAGCGACATTCACTATTTGTCAAGGGTGTCATAAGTTTTTCCCGGATTTTTCCTTTTTTTTTATCGAGTGCCTAAAAAAATCATTTTGCATCCGAAAAGTTGGGCTAAAATTGAATTTGATTTTAACAACCCCACCCCCTTACTTACAAATCTACGGGAAGTAGTACTTAATATATTCTCTATCGAGTGCTTTGTGTAGAAGTGTAAAAAATATGTCATAGAAAGCGGACTTATTTTCCCCTCTCGAAGGAATAGAGTAAAAATTCCGTTGACTCATTTCCCCCTTTTTTTTTAACCAATCACTGTTGTGGGAATGACTATTAGGCACGATTATTGCAAGTCTCTAAAATTCCATGGCTGTACGTAAAGATGGGATTTGAGTTTATTTCTTTCATCTTATAACTGCTACTTGATGCTAATCTATTGAAAAGTCATGGCAACGAAGCTCTTTCTTTCCAAAGATTCTTCAAATTATCAGGATTAGCATGCTCATTTTCTATTTTATTCCACACCCTGGCAGTGAGTAGAATTTACAACTCTAGACTGGACCAGAATACTTAAGAGACAATTTCCACATGGAAAATGCAGAATGTAAAAGCACGCCCAATTTCGTGACTTAATAAGTATAAATCTTACAAATATATATATATAAAATAATCACTTAATATATCCCCTATAGATTGTGTTGAGTCGATATGTAGTAAATATGTTCTAGAATGCGGGAGCAACTTTTTGTAGCTGGAACGTGGAACTTATTTTTTTATTTTCCACTCTCATTATTATTTAATTAAGTACAAACTAGTGTGTCTGTTCATGAAGAGTAACAATGAGGGTTTGCTGTAGAGTTATAAGATGAAGTCTTTGTTGGCCTCGGAGTAGAATTGATGATCCACATCGGACTAATCCTAGCCTACAAATATACTGTATGTTCTTGTAATATAAGGATTGGGATTTTTATTCATTTCCTTTTTTCGACAGATGCGGCTTGCAGCTGATCTAACAAAACATCATGGCAGCTAAGCTACTCTCCTTGAAAACATATTAACCCGTTCATTTTTGGTTTTTTTATAATACTATTTGTTTTGCCTAGTGCGGTTAAAAAATTATGACTGATATTCTTTGTCTCAAAATAAAAGTATGAACTAAAAAGTGGGTTTTTTGGAGTAATTTATATTTATTTTTCCAAAGGAAAAATGTTTAATTATTATTCAAGGGAAGGACAGTTCTATTTTTAGTAACATTCTTGGACTTTACATAGATACATTTGTAATACAAACATACTCTTATATTTTATAATTATACAAAAAACTAGAACAAAGCACCTGTAAAAACAATTTGTTCATTCGTCGTAAAATTACAAAGTTTTTTTAAAAGATTTTTGTTATTATTACTGTTATTTAAATAGTCAGAAATGAGAAGAGGGGAAGAAGTAGAAGAAGAGATGGGATAAAAAAACTTTTTTTATTTATTCAAATGAAAGTTTCTTTGTTTTTCTTTAACTCTTTGTCAACTAGTTAAACAAAACAAAACAAGAAATGATGTAGTATGCTAAGAATAGGGGTGGAGTGACTTTGGTTGTTTTTTCTTTAAATAAAATAGTAGCAATATCACCCAACATTGCCTGGAGTTTTTAGGGGTCGGCGGACAGAAAAACTTTGTTTTAATTATAAAGGAGATAAATAGTGAAGTAAATCGTTTGTATTTACTATCTGGCCCGTTTAAAAAAAAAATGGGAATTGGAAGAATGAATTTTTTATTCCTTAAATGTTGTCACTATTTTATTAACTTCCAGAGTAGTGAACTTCCTTTCCTACTACGTTCAATTATATTCAAAATCTGATTGAACATTCGTGTATACTCATAAAAGACGGAAAGAAATCTTGAGGATTTGTTCCGGAGTTATAATTGTAAGTCCTTGTTAAATTCAGAGTAGAATTTAGGGTCGACCCAGGATTAATTCTTGCCAATGTCCTTGTTTGTATCCTTCTCTCCCCTTCTACTTTGTCGCCGCTCTTCTTCAAATCATTTTTCAAATTTTAAGGGTTACCGTTTTGATTTTTGTTTCTTTTTTTTTTAACATGCCCAAAATACTCACGATTTTCATCACTAGAGATGACTCTCCAAGAAATCATGAGAGTTACTTCCTGTTTTCTATGAAAACATTCACATGTAGTTACTGTAAGTACCACATCTAGTTGGTTAGTCAGGGGCGTCTGAAGACATTTTTATTGAAAAAATTCCAAAAATTATTCTAAAAAAATAATAAAAAAATTCACAAATCCAGAGCTATTCAAAAAGAAAAATTATTTTAAAAAAATAATAAAAAAATTCACAAATCCAGAGCTATTCAAAAAGAATTTTTTTTTTATTAGATCTGGATTTGTAGATTTTAGGAAAAAGGGGTGGGAGCTTGAAGAAATTTTTTTTGAAAAAATTTGAAAACAATTCACAAATCACCAAATGATTAGCTCTGGATTTGTGATTTTTACATAAGGAAAAGGGCGAAGGGACCTTGGATTTGAGAATTTTTTTTCTAGAAAAAAAAATTCCAAAATTAAAAACAATTTACAAATCCAGAAAAAAAAATCAAAAATTAAACTTCAAATATGATTTCTTTTTGAAAAAAAAAATCATAAATCTTTATCTATTCAGATAAACTTAAATTTTTGAGAAAAAATATTCAAAAGCTAAAATTGTTATATTAAATTTTTGGAAAATTCTTAAATCCACAGGTATTCACGAAAAATTCAATTTTTTGGGAAAAAATTGATAGTATTCAAATTTTGGAAAAAACAAACTCAAATATTCAATTTTTGGAAATAAAATTTCAAATATTCAACTTTTGGAAAAAAAATTTCAAAAGTCCATAACTATTTAGAGAAAATCAATTTTTTTTTGGAAAAAAAAATACAAAAATTCAATTTCAACTTTTAATTTTTTTGGAAAAAAGTTTTAAATATTCAATTTTTCGTAAGAAAATTGAAAAATCCAAAGCTAGTCACAAAAGACTAAATTTTTTGAAAAAAATTTCAATTATTAAATTTCTTTCTCTGTTGCAAAATTTTCCCAAATGAGCAAAAAAATGTTTTACCAAAAATTAAAAAAAATCTTCATTGAGGGAGGGGGTTACAGCCCCTTTAGCCCTCACCCTGCGTACGCCTCTGTTAATTCGATGTATTGTTGAATGAAATGGATGATAATTCGTTGAAGAACTCTCAATTTTGAGAAAAAAAAACACCCTTTAGATTGCTCTTATGTTGATGGGTCACATATATTCATACATGATATGTGTTAAGTATCAAGAAAGTCGGAGGCATAATCATGACACGTCAGAATAAAAAAAAAAGAAGATTAATTACTTTTGGGGATAAATGTCGAAAATGATCCTCTTAAAAACTCTATTTTGAGGCATAAAGAAAAATATAATTTTGTTGTTGTATTAATATTATTCAAGTCATGGAGGCTCCTCAAATTCCCTTCCTCGAAAAACACCACACATTCATTTTATTATTTAAAGTGCATTGAACTATTATGAGCTTGATAATGTAATTATATTTGTACTTATTCCCTTAATAAAAATATAAAATGATATTTTTGTATGCCAGGATTCAGGACCGAAGGTTAATAAAAATACTAAGTTATGCTTCTAAGTAATCGAGCTTAGCAGAACCAACTGCAGGGCAAGAAAGACAGATATAACGTAATCGAGTTTAACAGCGGTACTTTAACAGTAACAGCCAAGGAAGGCAATATATAGCAACTCTTGGTAACAGTTATACTCTTTGACGTCACTATTCAAAATCGTGGTGGGAGTCAAACATTTATAGGAAAAATGTTATGGTATAACCTTGTATTTTTATTCACCATGGGTAGCACTTATTTTTTTCGTCTTTATTGCTTTTGAGGACATCTTCCTTTTTTTTTTTCCTTAGGGTATAATAAGTACAACAATTTTCATTTAAAAAATCATATACACAAAAAAACAATCTTCTCGAATATTTTTAGATTTTTCTTTTGAACATGGCATTACCTCGCTATCACAAAAATGTATTTTGTTATCAGCTCTCTATTTCTGATAAATAAACGAAATAATAATACTACATTTATGCTCCGTTTCAAAAAGGAAAGGCATATTATTTCTTGTTGATCTTTTATTGTATATAAATATATATTGGCCATCTTATTATTAAAATGAAGGAATGTTGGCTAATATATATTAATGCAAATATCTACCTACGCCTTTTATAAAATAATACTATGCAATGTTAGCACATGGGCTAAAAAATCCATGCTTCAAACATCGATGGTGCTATTCTTTTTTTTTTTAGTACACCTCAGTTTCAGTTAGAACTAAAACAACAATTAAACGTTGGTTAGCTGACTTCAAATGTGGTCGTAGAGACATCAATGATGTAAAATATGGCAGTAACAATGGAAAAAATAATCAGAAAATCGTTTTGAATGATCGGAAAGTGAAGGTGCATTAGTTAGCTGACATCATAAAGATAATCAAAACAAAGTGAAGCCTTTATATATCATGTGTATTTGTCCATAAGAGAGCTCTGTTCAAAGTGGATACCACGTTTGCTCACTGTTCACCAAAAAAAAAGTGCTTATAATTCTGAGGAGTGCTTGGCGATGTTTATACGCAACAACCCGTAATTCTAGCGTCGTTATGTGGTAAGGATGACATATAGAACCATTAATTCACTCCAGAATCAAAACGATCATAATCACGGTGGACAGAAGCTCGTGAACATCGACCAAAGCATCCGAAAGCACAACCATCCGCTGGAAAGGTTCGAATTGCTTCAGCAACTACCCTACTCTCCAGATTCGGCTCCCAGCGAGTACTGACTGCTCGCATACCTAAAAAAAATATGCTTGCCGCTAAGAAATTTCGCTCCAATGACGAGGTTATCGCTGAAACTGAGGACTATTTCGAGGCAAAAGATAAAGGCGTTTTATAAAAGTGTTATTGAATTGTTAAAGCGTCGCTGGAATGATTATGGAGATAATATTGGAAAAGGGCTTGTATATTTTTTAAACATGGATGGTGAGACAAATAAATATGGACACATTAAGATACAAACACATGCACTTGTCTCTTTTTTTACCCCTCTTCAAGCCCATTAAAAGTAATGAATAGCTATAATTAAAAACAATTGTGGTCCAATAAGGAAAATTCCCCATCTCAAATTCTCATTACGTATTTCTCCCCCCTTCTTCTTGGAAAAAAAAAACTAGTGACATTTTGACAAATTTCATTTCATAATTCCTCTACTTTAATGTGAATAATTTATTCAATGATAACGCCATTCAAATGCAGCTGCAGATGATTTAAATTTTGTATCTAAAAGTATAAAAAATAATACCTTTTTTAATGGGTGAAACGGATTAATTGTGTAGGGGAAAACCAATAATTTATCACCAACTAGTTGCATGAAGATAATGGTTCAATCTTTAGTAGAAAAACTGACCTAATAAAATAAATATTCATGTTGAGGACGTTAAATGTGAGCCAGCCAAACTGTTGGTAGACACACCTTTGACAAATCAGTGAGGTTGTAAAAAAATTAAGAGAAAAAAAATATCTATGTGATTAGAAAAGAAGAACCTTTTGGTGCGTGTGCTCTTTTTTCTGTTTTGTTCAGTCTTTATTAGGTCATAGTGGTCTTAACATCTCACTCCCTGAGGAATGCATTCCTGCCTACTTTTGGTGTAGTTTTTTTTTTTTTTTTTTTAAGCATAATAAAATAAAATTCCATAATTTAACTATATATTGACAATATATGATGAAATACTAAAAATGATGAAGGTTCTCTCTCCGTACCAGTAATTTAATGGCTGCCCTCAAAATCATATAACAAACCGCTGATCTTAGCATGAGTCATAATATTAATGTTTTCTTGTTGCTAGTTTTATTTATATATTTTGTTTCTGGTTCGAATAAATTAAATAGTGACATTTTGTTGGTGTATGCATGGAATTTTGGGACACAATTCCATCATTTTTCCAATAGAAAAGTGAACCATTGAATGAGTTTTATAGATAATTTATTTTAAAATCCCAAAGGAACATTAATTTTAACCCAAAATAAACGTTAAACTTCATTTATTTATATATTAAGGCGAAATATCCTTGAGGTCAAATGGTTAAAGGCCAAATATTCTCAAGGTAAATTACCTAGTGCCTATTTCAACAAATCACAAATTCATTTTAAATTGTTTTTTCTTGATTACAACAAAATCACGGTTTTTGTTATTTAGTCAATCTACAAGAAGTTTTGTGTTGCCACTCTGTACATCAAAATAAGAGTAAATCAAATATTTATTTGTTAAAAAGTACATGGATTCATAAATATATGTACAGAAAATGTTCTAGGTATATAATAAATGGTCGAAAAAGGGTCATAATTTTTTTTTTTAATATTAATAAAAGTTGTGCTCAACTGATGGTACTAGCACGGATAGTCATTCTTCCTCTTTTTTTTTATTGACGAAAAAATAAAAGAATTTTTTTTTTTTTTTGCATCACATATATTTTTTTATATTATCCTCACAAAAGACATAATGAATACAATAGGCTTAGGGTTGACTAAAGCAAACTTTTATTTTTATCCAAATTATAATAATATTAATAATAAAAATAAAAATGATGATAATCGTGACTGGAATCTTTTTTTTTTCTCTTTTTTTGGGTACTTTAGAGGGTTCGAACATCATTAATAAGTTGTGACTCTTTTTATTTAGCATCATTCTCCATTAAATGTATGCCAGCACCCTCAAAAATATCCTTTTAATAATAAATATACTATGATGTACTTTGCAAGTCATTGAGAGTCTACATTTAGTTTTGATTATTTTTTGTCAAAATTATTTATTGACTTGTTATGTGAGTCATAACGTTCGATCAACAGTATTTATCAAGTTTTGGGTCTCCACTCTGTAGTTCGTCTATCAGAGTGGGGACCCATAACTTGCAGTAGCATAATTAATCAACGAAAAACATTGATTTTGTTATGGAATCAAGAGATTACATCCCAAAACCAATTCGCGATATGTTTAAATACGATATTTAGCTATATTTTGTATTCAAATAACTCCTCCATACTAGCAATAATACTCTTGACAGGCTGTTGAACCGATTGGCAGCTTTTGAAGATGAAGACCGTGTTCATGGCGTACCACACTATCATAATGACAGCTCGGAGGGAATCCAAATTTATATAAGATGTGAGACAGATCTTCTTCTCCAGGACACTCAACTGCAAAGTCCAGGGGATGAGGTCATGGCTGGAAGAGAGGCAGATGGAGGCAGGCAAGAAGTTAGCCATATTGTTGTTGTAGAAGTTTTGGTTCTTTTGGTGTCTTTGGCTGAAATAGACTTCTTGACGCTGTAGGTAGTACGGATGGAGATGCCAACGGTATCTGATGCCTTCTCGTCACAGACATTTCTTTTAAAAAGACAATTAAAAAAATTATAATAGTGACAATTTTTGTGCGCAAGGATGTAACTTAGTTCCTCATGTCTGCAAAAAAATAATTTTATTAATAAAGATGCAATTTGGACTACAAAAACAATGAAAAATAGTTGGCTAATTTTTTTTCCTTTTTTGAGAAATTTGTAATAGGCTTTTAGTCAACCGTATCTGCCTCTCATGCCATTTTTACCATGATATCGGGTTTATAGAAACGAAAAAATATCGGTTTTGGTTCAAATTGATTTAAGGGTAAAAATACTCAAAGAATTCGAATCAAAAATTCTTGAAAACAAGATTTGATAAGAAAAAACGAATTACAGATATTGTCCGAGTATATTTTTACTTTGTCACCATTCTTCTTGAGATAGGAGAACAATATTTTGCATCTGTCAAGCCTCTGTTGTTTCATGGAGTCGGAGAGGAGATGCCTTGTCGTCCATTCAACCGATTATTACCTAAAATTGTCTTGGGTGGCCTTACGCATGGTCTTTGGGTCAACTTCCTTTTCTTTGATATCTGGTGGATTAAGGTCGTGGGTTCTTTCTTGATTTTGGCCTCCACAATTGCTTTGAAGGTCACGTAAGGCTTTATGTTGTGACCACCACTACCAGAAGCCCTTTCAATACTCTTTCCATTCTATTTGAAGATGTAGTCAGTCCTGATGGAGATGCTAACTGTCTCTGCAGCCTTCTCGACATTGACACTGGTGCAGAAGAGATCACATGTGCGTTGACTTTTTGGTGTTGCTCCGAGATTTTTATACTCGAGAACATGGTATAAAAACAAAGCTTGTTTCTTTTTGTGTCAGCTGTCTGTTTTATTGTGTAATGAACCCACATAAATAAATACTACTGCAAGTTTACGGTCCCCACTCTGTAATTTAAAATATTTTTATTTGTAAATTTTACATTATATGTTCTTTTATTTTGTTTTATTAGTAAGGTTACTTCAGACATGAATAGAACCCCTACCAATAGAGGGACATGTTAGTGAGAGAAAGTGGAAGGGAGGCTCAAGATTACAAACATAAGTAGTGGTGGGTAATACACATCATCTCTGTTTTTTGAATTTCATTAACATAGTTCTTTCCCAAGTTTTTATTTTTCAGAATTAAATTCCCTTGTTTTTTTAGTCAAATGCTTGACAAATTTGTGTGTGTGTTAAATAATAATGAAAAAAAAACAGGGGTTGAGAGTTTTTTGTTTTTTTCTCCTTCAATGAGTCATTTCTTTTCGTTCAAATCCCTCTTTTATGCTTCTTTACTGCTTTCATAGGCAATATTATACTAATATACATACATAATCACCAGAGTTACCGCAGTTACTTTACTAAACGCTGGATTTTCAAAGTAACTAAGTTAAACTACAAGTTACTTTATTAGTTAAATTCAGCAGCATAAGTGGTTTATCAAAATAGTGTATAACACTACTTAAATATCAACACTATTGGGAACAATTATGAGTTAAACAGTGGAGTGGGATGAGCAAAACAGTTGTTGTTGAATCTCATTAAAAGGAGCTTCCCAAATCTCCTGCCTGAAAGTATATTTCCTTACAGCGTGAGCACTAAACTCCGCTCCACAGGACCACTTGATGGGGTTGGAGCATTATACTTGAAGAAAAGTTTAAATTAAATTTTTTTAATTCAATGGGAGAGGATACTTTCGAAGGAAAATGACAAAAATAGTAACGTACCATGAAAAAATAAGTCACTCCTGCTTTGGAAATAATATCACGTTAGATTACTCGCTACTGCAAAAAAAAAAAGTAGTTGGATTAGAGTAACGCGTTACTAAGTAACCCATTAGGAGCATCACTGATAATAATACAACCTTTGATCATATTTCTATGGTAATTTTTGTAACCCTTTCCAAAAAAGACCTGTATAATTTGTAGTACCTAATAAGTATACTCTTTTAAAGTAGGAAAATATCCACTTAAGATCAAATCGCTTTATTTTTAAAAAAATCTTTCAATTGTTACTCAGTGTTGCCAAAGAGCTTCAAAAAATATACAAGACCCGAAATTCATGGAACAAATAACTGATTTTTTTGTATAAACAGATAAACCTGATATAACGATGCTCCCAAGAGCTCCCAATGAGCTCCTTGGTTGAGTTTATCACTGGGCATTGTGTCCTACGCCGAGACTATCACCTCATACACCAAAAAGTTAGTCCACTATTTCGTGGGGTGGTTTAAGAGATGAAGAACCACTTCATCTGGTTTATGAATGTTCTAAATTTATGATTGAGCGGACACAGTTTTTAGACAATATTACACCTATTCAAGGACATCCCGTCTCCAGCCTCTCTAGTTTTTTTAATGAATTATAATATCAAGGGCTGTATGAACAATGCACCATCCCTAGAACACGTTCAGGACGGACTGCAGTAGGATAACTAATCCGGCAAACTATTCTTATTTTACATGTGCCCGTACTGATCGTATGTTTTATTTGAAGTGTAATAATAAATGTTTTATTATTAACGGCCACCTGTTTTGAGCATGTCACTGAAGCCAGCGGTCATATCTATTTTTAAAATTCACAACTGCTACAAAATAAATAAAAACTGGTTGAAAATATGACCTGTACTAAACGGTCACTTATTCAGTTTCCCTTGCCTGACCGCTTAATTCCGGTTACACTCTATATACTTTTATGAATATGTAGGAAAGAGGTGGTAAAATTTACAAATGGCCTTTCCTCTGAAAGTTGGGTCACTCCCCCACTGCTTGATGAAACTATCCATCACGTAACCTTATCAACAAAAAAGCAAAAAAATATTTTTAAGTATACCTATATATTGTATTTTATTTGAAACTAATGAGGTTGGTGCATGTAATTTTCTTTGTGCTTATATGCTCCTTTGCTCTCTCTCACTTTTTGCTTACCCCACCCCCCCTTTATTGTTTTGTTAGGGTGAGGATTGTGCTTAAATAATTTTAAATTTTGACAAATAACACTGAACATTTTTATGGCAATGTTAATGGACCCAAAGAAAGGACGGAGATTTGCAACGATTGAGGAGATAAAGACTGCGTCGCTGGAAGAGCTCCAGACTATACCGAAAAAGTGCTTATGAGAAGTGGTTTGAGGATTGGAAAAAGCGTTGCCACAGTTGTATTGTATCTGAGGGGCATTATTTTGAAGGCATAACTTAAATAAATAAAAACATAAATATTGATGAATAAATAGATATTTTTTTGCTAAAAATTATAAGGTCACCTTACTTTTTCAACACATTTTGTATATACATAGTGCCCACTATTTCATAGATATTGTTAAGTTAGTTATAGGCTTTGTATTCAAATGACTGGGATGAGTTAAAATACCCAATAATAGTAACTATCGTTTCTAAGCTTTATTTGATTTAATAGATTTACCTTGGCCCCTTCTTTCAACCATAAAGTATATCAATTTCTAGTTCTTTTATTGTGACAATCAATTTTGGGTACTTCAAGTACAATTTGCGGCACACGCAAAGGATTCACAAGAACAAATTGTTGATCTAAATTGACGATTTTTCGTCGAGGAATACCGATGTAATTCAATCTCAATTTTGAGAACAATAGTTATAGCTTCCTTTTGTGTTCACGGGCCACATTTTTTATTACAGCGCCTATAAATACTATTATTTGAATGTAGTACGGCATTTCTTCCATTTCTGCAGGGGCATATAAGTGCAAACGTCAACATAAAAACAAGTTTGAAGTCAATTAAAAAAAAGGAGTATATAAATCCTAAATTATTGGTCTAAATGTAAATATGTCATAGACATATTTAAGTTAATTATAGGATCCCTATTGAAATTTAGGGGAAGATTTCAAATACCACAGAAATTTATCTTTAGATGAAACCTTTATTTGAGATAAGACACTTAAATCGGTCCCGATTTCTGATAAAATCTGTGAATATATCATTTTTTTATTAGGATTATTAATTTTGGTTATTTTAAATGCAATTTGCGTCACACCCAAAGACCCGATGAGAGTAACTTGTCAATAGAAATTGACAATAATTCTTAAAAAAATAGAAACATTGGCAGGGGGCGCCCACAGGTGGTGGGCTGGAGGGACTGTACCCGCCTCTCTAAATTCAGGAATTGTTGTTTTTTACTATAAAACTTAATAATTGATATTTATTTTCAAATGTCATAGCTTAAAGTTATTTTAATTCCCCAAAAAATATAATTTTCTATGTACATCTGTTGATTTTTGAAACTTTTTCATAACAAAAATAAGATTTTTGACGTCTTTTTTTTTTTTTTTTTTGACCATACTCAATTTTAAGAGAAAAATATTCTAAATTGTTTTTGTGTTGATAGGACGCATATATGAACCATACACAGTACCAAAATACAAAGTCACGCGTGTTTGGACAAAGTTGGGGTAAATTTGTCTCACCCTAAATTTGTATATAATCATATTTATGGACATTAATTCAAAGCAAAGCTCATTTATTTAATAGACTCTAATGTTGCTGTGTATAACTCCCCCCGAACAAAAAAATAAAGTAACTGTTTTTGTTTCATACACAAAGTTGGTTCTTCTGTAAAAAAAAAAATAAAAAAATAACTAACCATACAAACATAAATATGATTATTTTTGTTATTGGTATAAATCCCTTCAACATTAATTAATATGTAATAATTTATTATATGGTTTTTCTTTCTTAATTATGTTAGTTGTAAGGGAGAAAAAAGTTGTATTAAAGTAGTTGTGAGGTGGGCACAAAAGTATTGCGGATTTTTTAATCATTTGCTGTTGGAGAGGCCCTTAGGTTATATTCAGTGATTAAAATAATTGGATCTGCTTGTATGCTATTAAAAAAATCGAAAATTGAGTTGGTAACCATGACAATTTGTAGAATATTTGGGGGAGGAGAAGATTAGGTGTACTGACGTTTCCTTAAATACGCTCCCAGAAACTTTGAGAGAAAGGAAATGAACTAAAACCACTCTGTATTTAGTAATGATATAGGTAGGTATTAATGTCGATCTGCAATTCAGCTCCGAGTCCAATAAGGACTTTAGGTTATGACTGCCGAGCAAATCGTCATCAGTGTTTTACTTGAGAACACACGCCTGGGACCGCTGGATACTTAGATGCTCTCTCTTCAAGAATATAAGAAAGGAATACAAAAATGAATACAGTCATCCTGCCATCTTGAAGAAATTTTGGCAGGAGAGGAGCTTGTCTGTCACAAACGTTTCATTATACAGGTGCGCGCGTCTAAAACTGAAAACTCCTTTAAATTTTACGCTATGCACATATTTGACATTTTATTGAGTTGAAACCGGTTTATACTTCGAGGCAAGGGTCTTGACTAGTTATAAACAAAACTCCAACAAAATCTAAATAGCAACAGTGGAACAACAGCCGATCATATGAAGAGACGTCGAGTCGCAATTTTGGACCTTTCCGTGCGGGGAAAAACTCCCACTGAAATTGTCAAGGTTATAAACTGCAGCCGCACCACCGTTTACAGTGTGGTAGCCAAAGGGACTCCTGAGGTGACCACAAGATCTAAGTCAAGGTCTTGAAGGTCGGACGAAATGGTTGCTGCCGTGAAAAAGTATGTGGAGGACAAGAGAGGCAAGGTCGCCGTCAGCAGCCTCTCCACGGAGTTCAACGTCAGCAGAAGGACCATGGACTGGCTAGTTAAGAAAGATCTCGGCCTTAAGGTCTACAAGGGAATCCCTCGTCAAGCCCTCAAGCCTGTAGACAAGGAAAAATGCCTAAAATTTAAATGAGTGTTCAGTTTTAGACGTGCACACCTGTATTAGCTGGGATATAAAGGAAATAAACAAAAATCCCACTCCGTAACCAGCAAGGATTTACTATGATGTCAATCTTCAATTTTACTCCGAATTACAAATACTTACACCTTGAGCAAACCAGCTTAATTGTTATTCTCCGTCTTTCAATAGCTACTAGTGATTACTACATACTAATTGTTCTCTCGTCCAAAAATATGATAACATAAAAGAACCCAGTATTTCTGATAATTTGAAATATTTCAGGGAAAAGCAGCTTAGCTCTCACGATATTTTATTATATCAACTGAGAGCAGTTATGAGATGAACAAATCAACACAAACCCGACTCCAAATCAGGCAATGGGATATGCAAGAATTCCTCTGTTTTTGATACTCAAATCTATTCCGAGTCCGACAGAGTTATAACTCACCAAAAAATCGTCAGAGTTACTGTTCGTCTGTCGTGCACAAGTGATTACTTTATACTGACTGTTCTCTCTTCAAGAATAAAAGAATAATGATGACAACTTTGGTTAATAAAAAATTATATTATGGGAGCAATTATAAAAAAGAGGGCGATTTTCAAATTTCATATGCATTGAACCTCTGCGAATACGCACGTGACGGACACGATCCTTGCGAAAATGTGCAAGGCGAATCCTTTTGACATGGAACAAAATATAAAATAAATTAATGTTCCTTTGTGATAGAATCTCTCACCCAATGTAGTTCACTTTAAAAATGATAGAGTTGTATAATTTGCAAATCCCATTTAAAAATACACACAATTTGCTGTATGGAGATTGCAGAGTTGCTCTAAGAATCTCTCAGCTGTAGTTACAATCTTTTGTTCATTTTATTAAAAAATAGTATACTATATCTTTATATTTTAAAAAGAGTCACAAAAACTTTTTGGGGTTTCAATGCAGATGTGAAAAGAGGTAATTTTTTTTTTCTTTATCTACGTTTCTTTAAAACTGTATATTTTGTGTGTTAGTAAGTAAAAGGAGCTCAGAATTAGGGTCATGCTGTTATATATATATGTATACAGAGTAACCCCCCTTCCTTTCTTGACTACGTACAAACATACATACATGTTGAACTATCGTGATGGTGATAATTATCTCCACTTTCTTCTTCTTTTTTCCTATTCCCAGGATTTGAGAAAGGTAGACCAAGAGACCAACTAAACCAACAAAAATATAATAATTTATGACGTCATGTAGTGATTCCTTTTTATTTTTGCTCAAATGATATGTTATGTATATATAGAGTTGTCAATTATATGCATTTACTCGCGTACTACATTTTGGAGTGGCTTTTTATTTATTTTTCAAAGCTGTTTGCAATCGCTAATTCGAAATCACCCAATTAATTTGATACTGGTCACATCTAATCAGGAGCAAGAGTAATATCATAATTGTCAGCTGATAATTTAGTATGTAGGAGTTGCCAATGTTATTGGGATACGATTGTGCTGTATGTAATAGGTGGTCCATTGCAATATGAACACTTGCTAATTCAATGATTAATGAAGGTTGAGTGATTGAAATGAATTCATATTTCGATATATTAAAGCATAAACAATCAGTTACAAACAAAGCTAATTTGAGCTGTCTGTCTTACGGACAAGTCGAGAAAATGATATTTGAACGTGATTGACGAATTTCCATTCACGCACTTCAAGCAGTTTGGGTTTCCAAGACCACGGTCTACGCCGTCAGCAAGTTCAAAACGTTGGAAAAGAAGAAGAGCTTTGTCAAAAAGGCCAAATAGTACCCGAAGGAGTTAAAGAATGCAGACCAGGCCAATCCCTTCTAGTCCATGAGGGCCTAAGCGAGAGATCTCGGGGTTTCCCACCAGACTTTCCAGAGAACTATGAAAAAAGTGGGAGGAAAGAACCTTGTGAGAGTGGAAAGGCCACTTTTGACACCAGCAATGAAAGAAACCGATCTCCTCCGTGGCAAGAGTCTTTTGGACTCTTTTTTGAGACTTTTGCCCCCCCCCCCCCCCAACACTGATGGAATCCCTTCGACTACACCTTTTGGGTGCATATCGATGAAAAGTGCTGCAGTGTCCGTTACTTAAACACCGAGGCCCTCAAAGCGGCTGCCAGCCAACAACACTGGGACGCCGTGACTAGTGATTGCAGCGGGTGCAGACCTTCCTCTGCCGCTGGGATGCCATCGTTGCCGCTTAGGGCGGCTACATTAATAATTAATAGAGCTGAGAGACACATGCACTCGTTATCCAGGGTATTACTGTATAATAATTTAAAAGTATATAATGTAAATACATATTTATTGATTTTTATTATCGTCATCCATTTTTTTTTCCCTCTTTTTTATTATTATTATTTAATTTTCATCATTTTCCTCCCTCTTAAAGCATTTCTTGAATCTTCAGCCTATATTTATATATACAATAAAAAAGGACTCCAAAAAATTTAATATTTCAACTATTTTTAATCTTCTTATTTATTATCATTTTTTATTTGTCAATACACTCATGAAGTTTATGAAATAATAGACATGAAGGACCATATCTTAAGGAACATTGGTTCAACATGAACCAATAAAGTGGTTTCTTATCAATAATTTCTTTGTAAGTAGGAAATGTTTCTCTACATCTGTGTCTTCAAATCCTTACATTCTCTAGTTTTTTGACCTGTTTTAAAAGTGACCGAAATACAGATTGGTTAAAATATAAACGTACACTTGCATGATGTACTTTTTAAATATACATATTTAAAATATCTTTGAGCCAATGTCTCTCAATTTTTGTATTATGACATATACACCAATATGTGTGGACCACGGGTTGTGATGAATGGTAGAGGAGAGGGTAATCATTTAACAATGATCATTTAGCCTCTAAAAGCTCTCCAATTTAAAAACCCATACTTAAACACCTAAAAAATATGGTCTGTATTAGCAACTCTGCGCAACAAAGTTTCATAATAAATGCTCTCAATCTGTTGGTCTCAAACTATGGTATACATATTACATATCATTTCTTTGTCGCTTTCGACGCGTTTTTCCCTTTCAGGTATTAAAAATGTAAAATATGGCGAATTTATTCCTTTGAGATCTCATTACTCGACGCACAATAATTCACTACTGAACTGGTCAAGCGCAATACTGTAAAAAAGTGTTTGTAGTATACACTCACAGCTTTACAACACTCTATCATATGATCAACATTGAAAAAGACATATTAAGTGAAACAATGGGCGGGAAATACGAAATTACTTTTTCACCAACTTGATATATATATGTTTATGATAAAACCTTTTTGGGGGAGGGCTTTATAAACTTTTTTTGGGGGGAAAAGTAGTTTGCCACGCCCTTGGGGTTAAGGGTTTTCTATAGTTAAGTATAAAATAGCTTTTAAGTCCAATTCGACTTGTTAGCTTATTAGAAATATCAAGTACAAAACACAAGTATCGAGTCATTGATGGTGATATCAATTCGTTTCGCAAGTCTTGAAAATATGAATGTCCAAGTTCCCACCTTTGGTGTGCAGTGAGTCCTTAAAGCAGAGATTCTGTTGTTCTTTGATGGAGGATGTTTTTATATTTTTTATGGACATTCCCCAAAGAGAAAGATCTACTGTGGTTAATGTAAGAAATGATAAGGAGATGAAGAAAATACAATAAACACAAATCAAGATGGAAAACAAAAATAATGAAAAAGTGGGGGGAGAGAGAAAAGTGGTTAGTTATGATTAGTGTTAGATTCGAGGGTATTACTCGAATTTAAAAACAAAAAAACTCGAGTTGTCTTAAATTTACTTGAACTTACTCCCCGAAATAGTATTAAAAAAAATTAAATAATCTCGAATGATGAAAACTATTCAAAATATTCGAGTATAAATTAATCTCATCTCCTATTGTCGTTTCCACATTTTTAGTAAGTAATTCCTTAGAAATTTCGTAGGAATATTTTTGACAAGATATTTCCTTTTTAGTCAAATTAGTTTTTCTGCATTGTTAATTTAACTAGAAGAAAATATTGACCTCATTTTTAGCCTTCATAATGTACTGTCTTATATCAGGGATCTGCAAATTCGATAGACATGATAGATGTGGTAACCCATAGTTATGATTAGTGTTAGATTCGAGGGTATTACTCGAATTTAAAAGAGAAAAAACTCGAGTTTTTTATAAATTAGCTTTTATAAATAAGGCATGAGGAAATTAAAAAGTAAGGTGGTGCCCGATAAGTCGGTCCTAGCCTCATTTTTATTTTGTCAAAAAAGTATTGAAATAGCAATAAACCAATTACAATGAAATTTAATACGAATTCCTTTATCGGCTGTCTATATATCCACGAATAGTTTCTACTCATTAGTTTGCTAAATATGTATAGGCAGTGTTGAAACAATAGATACAGCACTGCCTTATACTGCAGTATCGTCCAGTTCAGTCTTACTCTGGCCCAGTTCACTACTAAAACTTATATAGTTCGGTCCTAAATTACGTTATTCAACTTTATTTCGTAAGTGTTTAAATTTTTCCTACTATTTGCTATCCGAGGGATCGACAGTCTTAAGGACCAGTCCCAAAGACCGATAGTACCGGTTCTGGATTGAACAGGAAGGAATAAATAAGGACCGACACTACACTATTGAAATGTTAAGCTAGTTACTCATAGAGTGACTAATATGAATCTCAAATGTACAAAGTTTTCGTTATAAACAAATAGACATAGAAACTATTAATAAACAATATTACACGCAAGATGGCACCACTATTATGTAAGAAAAACACTTATAAGTAGTGATGTGACGATTAATTCGAATCGTGTGTTTTTAATGGAATCGGCGTTGGGAAATTATTGTTTAAATTCCAATTTATTACTCATATTTAACTTTTATTACCTTTCAATGTTGTCAAAAAAGTAGCCCCCCCCAAAAAAAAAAAATAATAATAATTAAGGTTTGTTTTTTCCTTTTTATAAGAAAATTTCATATCAGAAAATTTAATTTTTTTCTTAATTTTTCTCCAAAAAGTTCAATATTTGATTTTTTTTTTTTTACAAAAAAATTTATATTAGAAATTAAATTTTTTGTGAGTTGCTGTGAATTTTTTTCTACAAAACTTAGTTTTTTGAGAATAAACATGGGTTTTGGAAATTTAAATTTGGAATTTTTTCCCAAAAAGTTTAATTTTTCAAAAAAAATTCTAAGCCCCCTCCCTCCCCCCACCAAAAAAAAAAAATATATATATATATATAATCTTTTCCACCCCCCTGATGGCAAAATTGTATTTTTTACTAATATTTTAAATAAAAAAGAATCGGAAACTGGAATTTTGACCAGAATTGTATCGGAATCAGCATCTGGATTTATTTTTTCGTCCCATTACTACCAATAAGTAAACAACGCCCGTTCAATGAAAAAATATTTTAAATACTCAAGGCTTTACTCAAATTTTGTGTTGACTCAATGCTCAAAAACTTAGACCCCCATAGTTATAGCTCGAATCCAGCACTAGTCACACATACACACCCTGTACAAAAAAGAGCTTATAATAGAAGACAACAGACAATAATGACTCGGAACTATAATCGATGTTATCATCATATAACATATATGTTTATGTTAAGTACTTGGATGTTCCTCTCTCAAATAATAATATAAGAAATTGGGAGACTGTCTTGTACTGATAACAGGATTTGTACAATTGCTCTGAGTGTGTTTGTCCCTACACCCTCTTTTTTTTATTTTTTTTATGAAGAATTAACCACAAAACAATTTATTTTTTCTTCTATTGCTCACATTTTTTTTACTTTTTGTATCGTCATCCTTGTTTTTGGATGGAGAAGAGTTGAAATAGGTGTATTGGATTTATCCAAGAAGCGGACTTTCCCTCCTATCGCATGTCCTCTAAGTCACACAAATCTCTTTCTTTCTTACGAGGGAAAAGTAAGGGGTTTAATTAAATCGATAAGGGGCTTAACTTTGCCTCTTTGTACGTACTTAGGTTATTTTCTGCAAAAAAAAAAAAGTATACGAGGGTGGTCTGAAAAGTTTTCCACCTAACAAAGATACAAAGACATTTTTTAAGAATTTTTATTTGCAACATAGTACCCTTGTAACCCAACATATTTGTCGAAGCGATGGTCCCATCTCTGTAACCCGTCCATATAGTACTCACCGTTCAAAATTGCTGAAACTTTGGTGAATAACAGTCAAGTGATACTCGATATATTTTATAGGGAGTGCTTCATCCAAATATTCTCAAGCAGAAAAAAAAAAGTAAAACGTTTCAAAACAATTCCCTTTAGCTAGGACCACAGGTTCATAACGTCTCACTGCCTTCTTGACCCTCCGCCTGTGTAAAGTCAAGAATGGCCTCCTTATCACAGCTATCAAGGATTTTGTGATGCTTTGGGAACCGTCATGTGAAACCCATTCAACATGGCCCAGACAAAATGTTTTAAAGGATCCATTCTAGCGAGAAAGGAGGCCAAGAACTCTGTGGGACATGCATCACATTCTCAGAATTAAAAAAATTGAGGGTTCTTTTGATGGTGTAATAGGGTGCCCGTCTTGCTGCCAGATCCAAGGTGTGTCTTTCATGATGCTGCGGATCCAGGGAAAGACTTTGGTGATGTAGACCTTGGTCTTGAACTTCAGAGTCTGCCTAATGATAAAGCGTAGCATAAAGTTACCTTCGCGTCTAACGAGTGGTTTGTGTATAAAAAATTGTAAATATCAAATTATGAAAATAATTAGGGAAAAAATTCATTTTTTCTATATTCGAAATTGAACCATTAATTGATTTGCATAAATTGCACCCAAAAATCCGAGGATCTAAACTGCAATTAGTTTAATTTAAACAAATTTTTTTCCAAAGCATTTTTAGCAATATTTATTTCTCAAATTTCCAATACGTGATAATGACTGACTCTACCTCCAAGAAAACTTTTGAATATTGCCTCTGTAATAAAGCCACGCCCACCCCTCCATTACTCCTACAGCCTGATTGTCACGAGTTATAAAAAAAGAAAGTCATGTAGCTGCACCTTGGACTAGAAGTTTTTTTTTCTAAAGCAATAATAATGGGTCTATTTCTCCGATAACGGAGTGATCTATTCTGGACGCCTAAATGTACATACATTGGGTATATCCCAACCTTGATATTCTCTATTATAGATACGAGTATGTGTGCTACACTTAAAAGCTAAAATGAGCTATTAGGCATTTATCTAATGCCTTTATTTCCTTGATAAATCTTTTTTAAGTAATGGATGATTTCATCGATAAAATAGTGATCCATTAATTTAACTGTATGATAATGATATCATTTAGAATAAAGAAAAAAATTATTTAATTTTTTTTTTCCATTTATTTTGTACTTCGTATAGTTTCTTTTTTTTTATCTTCAAACATTAACAATGGTTCCTAAGAATATAATATGCCCATGTATGCATATGTTAGTATCGTATATACTTATTAGGAACAACATCCTTAACGACGTCACAAGGGATTGATTTTACGTTCTTTAGGTACGGAAACAACACTAGTTATAATGTTACTCAGAGTTTTTATTGCACAAGTGATTACTTTATACTTGGATGTTCTCTCCTCAACAAATAAATAATAATGATAACCCCTTTGGAAAATAAAAGACTGGCACATATTTTAAACACCTTTGCCTTCTATCCCCATAAATGGAGGGTCTTTCCCATGGAGGCATTACTATCATTAATCCACATACATATTTATGTATTTTTCGACCCCCTCCCAGTTTTTGTATCTTGAAAACTATGTCTGTTTTCTTAGGAATTTGCTCCTACTGATGAGAACAAGAGAGAAGGATTATAATATATTTACATTCCCTAATTTTGTTAGTCATTTTTTCCCTTGTTTTTACATGATGTTCCACTTTTTTTATCTATCTTGCTACCCAAAATAACAGAATGAGTAACATGGATATGGTTGTGTGTATAAATATGAGCATATCCGAAGCCGTTTTAATCATACTTAAGTAGCTCTATGTTATACTCGTATATTACATGTTTATGCTTGCTTGAAATACATTTTATTAGTATAAAATGAGGAAAATAATTTATACAGGGTGGATCATTAAATTTGAAGGGTAAAACGAAACCCATAGAAAATCGGGTAAAACATTTGTTTGTAATAGATTTACAAACAAAACAAAAACATATATAGAACTTCTTGACTATTCTGTTTGTTTTTTAATATACTCTAGATATTAAGAATCCAAAACTTTCAGTAGCATGTATTAATTACGGAAACGTGATTTGTATAGAATAAAGGAAAGCCAATTTGTGATATGTTTAAATACTATGTTTAGCTACAGTTTTTATTCAATAACTCTTCCTCCACAAGCAATAACAGATTGGTAGCTCTTGACAATCAAGATGTTGTCCATGGCGTACCATGCCGTCATGATGACAGCTTGGAGCGAATCCAAAATTGGATGAGAGGTGCACAAGACATTTTTCTCCAAGACTCTCTAAACTGCAAAGTCCTAACGTTTGAGGTCAAGGCTGGAGGAGGGCCACATGAAGGTAGGCCAAAAGTCATCCATATTGTTACTTCAAAAGTTTTAGGTATTATTGGTTGTATATGTTGATGTTGTAGGAAGTCCGTAGGGAGATTGCCTAAGGTCTCTGCAGCCTTCTTGGTTGGCGATGACACAGGCGCGGAAGAGATTGTACACAGTTATTATTTTATATACACATTTTTTTGTGCTTCTGGAGACATGGGATAGAAACAAACTGTTTAATTTTTGCTTCATCTGTCGTTTTGGTTGTGTAATGAGCGTTTTATACGGTTCCCTTTCGTAAAACTATATATTTTTATAAAAGTAAGATCCAGGTATTTAATTCCTCGCTATTTGAGAAGGATACGTGTAGATCCTCCTTTCAATTCATTCTTAAATATACGGGCCATTATTTTCCATTCATCAAAATATAAGTTTATAATTGGTGTTGTAAAAAGATGTCCATTATTTTTACAAGAGATGGCTTCAATAATGTGTATCCTGCGTTGTGTAAGTGCAATCGGTTTACACTCAATGGCGTTAGAAAGATTAGATTTTGTACTAAAAAAACTATTTGCACAGTTTTGTGATTGTTCCACTTGGTATTGTTTTGAGCGGCCGTCAAAGATATGTACAAACAAAGAAAAAATCCTACCTATTTACTGTATTTCTTCAAACAAAGGGGCAAACTCAAGCCAGGTGCCTGAAAATGTGAATAGTGTTGATGGTTCTGACACAGTTATAGGCAAAGTTTATGTCTGTATTTTGGTTTCATTGATTCCCTTTTGGTAATTATGATGTGAAAGATGCAGCATATTTTGGAAGACCAATGCTCAAAAATTTTTATAAAATAACGACCGTCATGTAAGGACTATTTTCGACTTGGGCCATAATTCACGTCAACCATATTAATGGATCCTATTTTATTAGACTTTATATGATATTTTGCTCACTACAGGGAGAGTTGCAACAATTGAGGAGAATCTAATTCAATCTATGAAAAAACTACTCACTGATATACATTTTCAACAATTTTAAGAAATATCAGACCAATATTGTTTGAATTTCTTACAAGTTTCTGCAAGATACTTTAACATGAAGCGGCTACCTCCAATTACTTCTTTATAGTACTAAGGCCAAAAGGGAAAAAAAAGTAAATAATATATTTTTTATGATTAGATAGAAAATAAAAGCAGGGCTTTAAATAATCTGTTTTTGTTTCCTTGTTTTTACGACTCACTTCCTTTAATAATAATAACACCAATAAAATAAAAAGGTGAGGGACACGCGTCTTGACCGATTTATTTAATTAATTACCACCCTTTATTCCATATTTGTAATTATATTCGTATGAATGGAAGTAAGGTGGTCTTTTAATTATAACTTCAAAAAACATACCATTCTGAGTAGTGATGTAACTCTGGTTCGTCAACATAAAAACAATATTGAACAAAAATCAAAAAATGAAGGAAATCCCAAATTTGTTTTACTTCAAATATATAAGGGTCGTCTAAAAGTGTACGTCTTAACAAAGACCCAAGACATTTTTTCTTAATTCTTATTTTTATAATAGTCTCCTTGTAACTCGACACACTTCTCGAAACGATGCTCCCATCTCTGTAACACGTTCAAATATAAATCGGCGTTTTTCTCTGCAAAAATAATTGTCCTCGAGACAGTTTTTTCTTTTTGGCTCAAAACTCTGAATTGGGTTGACATAGACACGTCCAATTTTAACACAACAAGCCTTTATATATCTGCTTTCCTTTAAACCAATTCTAAGATTGCACTTTCAAAAACAAATATTTAATGTTAGCTCGATACTCGAATTTCTCCATTTTCCCAAATACACTCACATCTAGTTACACAAAAGACTGTTTCACAATTGCACGTCCAAAATGGCTGAAGCATTGGTGAGTAACTATCAACAGATGCTAGATAGATGTGACTATCTTTTGTTGAAAAGAGTGCTGCCATTTTCAGGTTGATGTCGGAAACTTTTCAGAGCACCCTCTTATATACAGCGTGTGTTCTGTCGGTCTTTATTTAGTACTGAAGGCTACAGTTCCATCCAGTTCAGTCTCGGTTTTGTACATTTCAATCTTGCATATCTGTCTTACAATTTATATACTTTAGTTCTTGATCCCGCCACTCAACTTTATTTCTTCTTTTCTTTGTCATTTCTAGTACTAACAATCCGAAGGATATGTCCTAAGAATGATAGGACCTGTCTTAAGAGTGAACTGTACCGAATAAGTAACGATTGAAACAAAATAAGATACAGTCCAATATTTCATAAGCATATTTTAGTCTATTATAGGCACTAGATTTTTTGTTTTTTGCCTAAAAAAAATAGGAATCCATTTTTTTTCATACAAAATTAAAAACTCCGTTCCAAGAACTAATTCAACTCGTATGTCAAGGTATGCCTGTGTTTTTATATAATATACCTTGTTTGAATTGCCGATTATAATTAATGTAAGAAAAACAAACAGATTTGACGTCATATTATACCCCTTTTCTCTGCTGATCATCTCTATTATGCAAAATTTCAGAGGTTAAGAGTGATTTATGCTACAATGTTCCGATAACCAATGATGTAGACTATATAATTAGCTCTCAATTTCTAAGAAAAACATTGTCCTAGTCCCGACCATGATTTACAATATCTCCCATGCATGGGAGATATTGTAAATCGTCTCCCTCGAAGCCCCAGTCTGCTCCCTGATCGCCTTCTGGGACAATCCCGCGTAGAGAAGCGCTGCTATCTCAATCCTCTTTTTGTACTGTATACTCATGGTAGTCACTAGGACAATGTTTTTCTTAGCAATCGACAACTATTTATGTGCTCTACAACATTGCTCATTGGAAAATTTGTTAAAGATGACTCTTAGACTTTCAAAATTTGGATAATAGAGAAGAGGAAATAATATCGGTTAGCCCCGTACATATCTATGTAAGGTATACTGTAAAAGTTTGCGGGCATGCCTCTTTCTATCTCAAAATTGGAGACAGTGACAAAGGAAACTTGACATTCAATTCTCGCAACCTTTTAATAATAAAGAAAATAACTTTGCTAAATTAAGGGATGCGAAAAATATATAACTGGAATAGGAGCAGAGAATTAGGAGTCGATCCATGGACTGAGGATGAGGCCAGAGGAGATCACTTCTCATTATGTAAAGTACTACGCCTATTTCGATGATGTGATTTTAGTCTATGGATCGTCTCCGAGCCCCTCTTCCCTCCTGTATACTCCATTAGAGAGGAACTCATAACCTCCTTAACATAATGAGACCTTCCATCTATTTTCAAGATCCTCCAAAATGCTAATTGTACGCTTTCTGCTATTGTTGTCTCCAATTTTGAGATAGCCAGAATGATGTGTAGACAAACTTATACAGTGTATCCTTTATATATATCCTTCTTTGTGGTATTTTAGTACGTATTCTGCAAGCTCCCTGTTAAATAGTTTCCTCTTTATAGAGTTTTCAGTATTAATTAGTGATGGTGATGCCGGAATAAGCGAGTAATTTATTAAATTCATCATAAAAAACTTTGGTCTGAAGTTTTTTGTGTTTTTTTAGTTAATAGTTGTTAACTGACGATCAAAACCAGGTTGTTCCTACAAGTTTGTTAGTTTTTTGACAGTTGTTTAGTTGTTGTTATTTTTTTATAAAATAAAGTTTAGAAATTTTTTTATGTGTAATTATTTAATGGTTTATGTGATATTCAACCATTTCTTCTCTTATCCCTCCCCCCTCTTACATAAATAACTATGTTTTTTTGTGAGCTTATAAAAAGTTTATTACAACTTTTAACAAAATAAAAAGTATCAAGTTCTAAAATGTTCCTTGTTTACAAGGAGCTGACTTTTACTTTCTCGATATTTGTTGTAGCTTGTACAAGTTACAAATTGTATTAAATTACAACTGGTACACAATATACATTAACACCAAAAAAATATTGGACACAAATCAAGAAGAAAAGGAAAAAAACGACCAATACCATTGTGGACATGATATATACTCGTAAACAATATTTTATAGACATATCTGAGTCTATTATAGGATCTGTATTCAAATTTTTGGGGTGATAGAAATAGAAAATAATTTGAAGAAGAATACTCATCTATTCAAACTCAATTATGTGCAAATTATTCTAGCATGCTTTTCTGTTGACGGGTCACATACGACCGCTTACTGCAGGCGAGCTCTTAGACGGTGTTTCCATTTTTGTAACAATTTTAAATCTGGAAACTGGATTTGGATGTTTAGTGTGGTGACACGCTTCTTAAAACAGGTGGCCGTTAGACGAGGTTTGGTGTTTTTTAAATGTTCCTTTAAATGGTCAGATGGAGTTGCACTCATTATAAGTAAACATTATAGTAAATCATTTACTCCATCCGATCCATGGAATCTTTCTCTTCATTGAATCCTCTAAGAAGACTGGCTATTTGAATAATGTTTTTTAAATAGGTTCTGTTATTTTTATATACTGTTGTAGGACCTTGCTTTGTTGTTATAACAATTGTGATTTTATTTGGTGAAAATATATCCTAGCCTTAGGCGTATATGTTACACGGATTGACACATTTAGGTGGGGTTTCCGGGGATTTAGGGGGATGTGGATATCGCGTCGACGTACTCTTAAGGCGTATATCATATATAAAAAATATTTACTCAATCTGACCCATGAAATGTCTTTGAAGTCCATATACATAAAGTATATTTCCTTCTCTACGAAACGACCGAGACGCAAACCAACGGTCATTGAGTTCAAGAAAATAATTTCGTCCCTTGAGCTACGTCGTTCCATCTTATTTCCTGTCTATTTTCAGAAGAATGGTTGCGAGATACAATAATATATTTGGTGATATATTTATCAATGTCTCTAAGGGCTATTTGTTCAAATATAAATATTAATTGATGAAAAAAGCCGGCGAGTTGGAATTGATAACAATTTATTCATTTTTTTATATTTCAAGTTTCTGTTTTCTTTTGCATGTTTAATTAAAAATCTTTCTCTCTCACTTTTTATTTTGTTTTAGCTTTTCTTAATGGAGTCACACATAAAGACATGGTTGTTGTTGTTAATATAGGGGTTCCTTCTGTTTCTTCATTCATGAGCCATAGCTTGTTTGGTGTATACATATATTTTAATTAAATGTCATATATATGTTGTTATTTGTATATAGTATTAATATATCTATCAAAAGGTTTCATTCATTAATAATGTTCTTATAATGTTTTAAACTACGAGGGGGAAAGGGAAAGGCAAAAAGGATAAAATGGGGATGTTAATATCTTTTCTTTTGCCATTAATATTTATCTCCTTGGCAATCAAAACAGTGCTTTTATAACGGTCAGACTCGACAATTTTTGTTATTTATACCCATTTTTGACTATTTCCTTTTGAGAGCGTCTTACCTTTTTAAATCAAAATTACCTAAAAGGAATCCACAAAACCAAAATATCGTGTGATTGGCTGTTACAGTATCCAGACCATAAACACTGTTCACATTTTCAGCATTGGAAGAAAAGCTATAAAATAATCCAACTTTTTTCTCTTCTGGTGTCCATCTTTGATGTGCACTCAAACAATACTGAGTCAAACAATCTCAAAAGTGTCTCCTTGGCATTCAAAACAGTGCGTACATGATGTTTGAACTCGACGATTTTCGTTATATTATACACATTTTTGACAATGGGGCTTCGTGAACGTTATACCTTTTTGACATCAAAATTACCGGAACGAAATTGACTAAACCATAATACCGCATATTAGGCTGTTAGAATATCAGCACCATAAGCACTATTCACATTTTCAGCCTCCTGGCTTACGGTTTCGCCTTGTTGGAAGAAATGCTGTAAAATATGGTTTTTTTCTTTTTGCTCGTGTTCATCGTGTGCTCAAACAAAACTGAGTCAAATAATCACACAACGCCCGTACAAAGTTTTTTCTATCTTTCTAACACCATTGGGTATAAACTGATTGTGCGTATACGCGAGATACACGTTACTAGAGCCATCTATTGGGAAAATAATGTACTATTGTGGATATATTTTTTTAGAAATGCAACGTTATTAGACTATGACCCGTTTTTGATTTTGCTTACGTGTTTATATGTGTTGGAACCAAGGCATAATAATAAAATTTTATATGAATCATGACTACATAATGAAGTGAATAATATATCATAAATTAATTATACAACAGTTAAAATGTGTACCATAAAAAGGGGTGATGTAGAGATAGGTAAATAAAAAGTTTGACTACCATGACCCATATTGTTTGTCTCATAATGACTTATGAAGCAGATGTATCTAGTAATAAATAGTTTTCGCGATGGGTCAGGGTGTGCCCTTTACATTTAAATCCGAATAATTTATCTACAAATAATTTCGTTTCATACTTTTTAGTCTATAGTCAACTTTGCCACATGACATATTCACCTCTAATAAAATATACAGCTTTTTGAAAGTAACAGAAAGTAATACATTTATTACGTCATTATTTTGAGAGGACCAATGATTCAAGGCATTCAAATTTCATATATTTATATACCCATTACGATACTTATATATCTATAAATGTTGTGTACAATTTGCAATGTATGTGTAAGTTGCAACTCCGTCTTATAATGCATTATATAACTGGAATGTGCGCTCGGCAGAGCGCAATAGCTAAAAAACCTTTGTGCTACCATTGCCTCTGAATTTAATGGCCTCTTACTTTGACCATATATAATCTTATTACCAAGTTTGATCAAAATCAATCAGTAACTTTTACCGTATTCCTCGTGACAAACAAAGAAAGATAAGAAAAAAACATAGCCCCCGTCTATCTTCGTTGGCGGAGGTAATAACTTCGTACAGTAATGAAATACGGCCATTTCATTTTGATCAATTCAAATTACATTGGTATAATGTTTTTATGACTAATATAACTGTGGACATTTGACCTTTATAATAAGCCACAAATACTTATATTTTATTATTATGTTTTAAAATAGCCAAAAATTACACTCTTAATATATTTATCATCCATGGAATATTCAATTATTGCATGATCCTCATACCAAGTACTGTAAATCCTTCATTTGATAGTATTCATTTTATTTTTGATTGCAGCTTAAACACCACGTATATTACAAAACTATCCTTTAAATTAAACATCAAACACTAACCTTTTTTTATTTGTTTTTTATAGGTAAGATCATAATCCACCCAGGGACATTTTAATTATGGGACAAGCCATTCTTGTAGTTATTACGCAATATCTTCACAATAAATATATAATATTCATTTGAAAAAAACAAACAAGAATATACAGCGTCTTAAGGTGATTTTCCATATACATATGTGTGGCAATAACATAAAAGGAAGCTGGGATACTTTTTCTCAATATTGCGACAGTATAATAAACGTATCTGTTCATATGAGTACTACATATAATTTATATTATTTCCAAAAAGTGATAAAGCTCTCAGGAGCCGGGTTTTTTAAGGTTAACTGACCCTGATAAAAATGGGTTATTTGGTAACACTGATAATATAAGATACTGAGACGTCGTGAAATGAATATTATTTTTAAAGAAGAGTGTTTAAGTATTCACGTTGCGAGAATAACGAAAAGAAGCTAGGGATTAACTGGTTAAGGACATGCCTCACTAACTGAAATTGATTAAATTGATGATATCAAAATTCAATTTCAAGTTCAAATACAGCACGATCAAATTGACTGAATGTGTATATAATAGGTTCATATCAAAATTATAACAAATATCATTCATATTAATAACTTGTTGGACTGTTTTTCAGTGGTTTAATATTGTATATGAACCTTTAAAAATTCTTCTTTGGTTGTTCATTGAAGTAAAACCCTTATATTTGCCCTTTTCTCTGTTTCAAATAAAAAATTCCAACCTTCTTTTATGTTATCGCCTCACATATATCGCACGTGTTTACTCAAACAAAGTGTTGGGAACGCACATTTCTTAGAATTTTGTATATGAGTATAATAATCTTACAAAAGAAAATGCAACGATGGACACATATGTTGAGTTGCCGTGTAGGAAGAGGTGAGGGGGCATTTGCCCCTTCGCAGTTTTAAAAACTGTGTGTAGAGCCTACTCTAAACACGTTTGTAACTGTCCTTTTTTCAAAATTAAAGTCATGGTGCCATTATCAGTCCTACAAATAAGAAATATTTTAAATAACAAATCCTCTTCATTTTCAAAAAGAAAATGTCTGAGATTTGATATGATTATAATATGCACAGTCCTTTGGTCCGTTGTGTACGAGTCCACGTTAGATAAATGTGGAACCCCACGTTGGTAAGTTGCTTTTCCTTATACATTATAAATTGCCGTTAAACAAACTCCTATTCAGGATTTTCACAAACATCATAATTAAAGGAGACGACTTTTTGGGGCTCGATGTCTTGATATTTTTAGTACATTAAATTGAATTAATTCTAATTAATCTTCATAAAACTTCATTAAATGGTTTTAATAATAAATAAAAAAAACATCTGCATTGAAGACTCCTTGATGTCAATAATAAACTGTGATATTTGAATATAATCAAAGTAATATGTAATAAAACTGTCTAGATTTGTACAAGTATTTTATTTTTTTGATCGATTAAGAACGGTCAAAGTATAAAAAATGAGAAAAATATCCTATTCTTTACATTGTAATAGTTTTTTTTATCTACAATATGGAAAATAGATTCTATAACGACATGTATTAACATATTTTTAAAACATATTAGGGTCAGATATTTTGTAAAATTACATAAGCAAAAGAGAGATAGATTTTTGCTGGAGAGTAAGGTTTAAGCTTGTTTATATTTGTTAGTGCCATTATGACATCCAATAGTCCACTATTTTTCTAAATATCAATTAAAAGAGGGGTTTTCATTGTTATAAAACTTAAATCCACCTTTTAGTCCATTTTTGAAAGGGTTTATGACCTTTTCAATAAAGCATATTATATAAGTTAGCTACAAATATAATGTGCTTAATTTATATGGTGCAATTAAACTGATAAGAAATTTGTATTGTTATATAATTTAAGTTTAGTACAGTTTATTTTTAAAAAACGACGACATTATCACGCACAAACAAAAAGAATAGGTGGTTTTTTCGAATGAAAAAAAAAAAGGAAATGATTGTGTTTCTAAGTCAGTATAACTGACTAAGCAATGTTATATAACATATGTTATTACAAAAATATTGACAGAGAGTTTCTTCAAACCCTGATTGTTTACTTTTATACAATAACTACAGACTTGGGTGCCTCTTTTCCCGGGAAATAGTCTTTGAGCCGGATTCCAGAAAGTAACTATTTGAAGCGGTTTGTCTTTAAGCTCGGGGCCATAAAATTTATGCAGGCTAGTATAGATCATTATGCCGATCTCTCATACAAATCCTTCTTCTAAGGATAGGTAAAATATATGGGCAGAGGTCCCCGTTATAGCTATGATCTGGGTAGGCCTTAACGATGTCAAGACTGCTCGTGTCATGTTGGGAGAGACAAATATAACTCAATGTACCAGTAGATATCTGTGGAGACTTTATTGTTCAAATGGGACGGAATATGCATCATGGATCTGATGCACTCGCATCTGCAGTAAAGGAGATCCCTCTTTGGTTTACTCCCGATGAACATGTCGACTATAGCCCCGCTACCATGTATTGGATCGACGAATAAAGCTTTTTTTTTTAAACTAATCATTATATTTCATATAGTTTGATCTACACTACAACCGATTCTTATCAATTCCATTGATAATGAATGAGATATTCAGTGATATTAAGAAATAAAAGTTCTGTCAAACTTGTATGAAGCAATCAAGAAAGGGACACAAAAACAGCTACATCTTTGTGCAGGTGACCTCTTCAACTAAGTTTCATTTGTTACAACAATTCCATTTTTGAAAACTGGTTATGGTCACTTTGTGCGGTGACAGATTAAAAATAGGTGGGCTATCATAACAATTTTGACTTTAATTCTTTTTATTCTTTAAGAAGAAAACGAAATTTGAAGCTAGTTTTATTTGGTTCTGGGAAATTTTATCAAGGACATTTTTGCCGCCATATATTCAACCTGTAATTGACTAGGTTTTTGACGTTGGTAATTTCGCCTCTTGTAGATATATATATATTGTAAAAATATAAAAAGGCAGGAAATAAGTCATGCGGCAGAAACTTCAAGAGGTGAAAATATTAAATTAATTAAATATTGGATGTCCCAGAAATGTTCTGTAGTTGTAAAACCCAAAGAAATCCCGTAAAATCGGGATCCCGGGAGTGAAATCTTGATGTATGTACACTGTGGGTATATTGTATCGTAATATAGTATTTCACGAATGAGTAAATACGCACTAATCACAGTTGGAGTATTAGGTTCCTTTTTCTTGGGGGGGGCTAGATTTCGTAACAAGGGAGAAAAGAATAGAATACCATGTAATAATATCAAAGATCAATATTTGTAGGGCATGATGAAAAAAAAAGAAGGAGGAAAAAGATATGATTCGTATCGAATTTGTCTAGTCATATCCAAACAAAAAGGGGGAAAAAATATCCATATAACGGGTGTACATTTAATTTTGACACACACAACAGTGTGTCAACATAAAAAACAATTTTAAACAAAGATCAAGTTAAACAGAAAATTCCAATTTATGTGTAATCTTCATATATACAACACACAATCCAATATTTCATAGATATATTTGAGACAAATATAGGCTTATTATTCAAATTTCTGGGATAATTTAAGATACCCATGAGTTTAAGCAATAGTTTCAAACTTTTATTTGATTTAAGAGACCTATATTGAGCCCAATATGGTCCTTTTTAACCATGAAGTCAATCAACTTATCATTCGTAGATTGTGACGATCTATTTTTGCTAATTTGACTGTGATTTGCGACACAGTCAAAGGATGAATAAGAATAATTTTTTGATAGAAATGGACAATGATTCGTAAAAGAATACAAATGTAGTCCACTCTCAATTTTGAGAAGGTTAATTCTAGCTTGATTTGTGTTGACGGCTTACACACTTTAGATTATTGGAAACGCTTTAACCGACCTATAAGTGATGAAAATATCCTTATAAATCCTCAAGTTTTGGCCATTTAGTTTAGTTAACGGTTCCTTGAGACGACTTAAATTTGGTGAATGTTAAGCACGGGATCTGGCCTCAATACGGTCAAGGTACTTCTCTTCCATATGACGTCGTTTTATTCAGTGTACAATTGACAGAGATAATTTTAGTTCCTTACATATTACAGCATGTCTGAGATGAGCTTTGTTAAGGACCGATTACCGTGGTATCTCTTTATTTTGTCTTAAAAGAAGTTAAAATTGATCTTTCGTAAGGTCATTGCGAGAGCTTTTCAGTTTTTTTTCAATTAGATAATAGAATAAATTATCTTACAAAGTTAAAATATAAAATGGTTCTTTTTAGAAAGCAATAATTCTTTTCAACAAGACAAAAATTATTTCATTTTGAGATGGGGATGGGGATTTATATTGGTTTATAATGAAAACATGGATATTTAGTGTAATAAAACATAGACATTTGTAGGAAACATTTCAAGGACCAATGAATAAATAATACAACAACACTTTCCCTGGATTTAATCGCAGATTTCGTTTGAAATCTATGATACTGAGTAGCGATATTATAATTTTTTTTTTTTTTTTTTTTTTTTTTGTTAATGCAGTTTAATGATTATTTACGAAAATTTTGTATACCGAGTAATCCTACCTCTAAAAAATCATTTGAAAGTGTGTCAGAATTAAATTTACCCCCGGTACATATGTATGTATAAATTCATGTTGACGTTTGATATGAAACATATATCTACAAATACAATGTGCATACATATATCCAAACAATGTCCTTGTATATATCAAGTTATTGACAGAACGCATCAGGGTTGAACCCCCCTCCCTAATCTGAACAATCTTACATTGTATGTAGTACTTATTTTTATCATCGATGAATTGGATTAATTTTTTTTTCTATGAGCAGTCCATGTTATCCCTACACAAATCACGGTCCTTTAATCCCCTAGTTTTTTTTCAATTTCCTTTCTATAATTCTTCTTTCGGACCGAATAATATGTATCTAATAACATCAACCATAATTTTTATGTGGAAGTTGTATGTCCTTTTATCTAATTTTTTAACATACAATATGTATTTAAAAAACATCGAATAGAATTTCATGGGGAAGTTGCTTGATTCCGTTATCTTGTTATTTTATTAAAAAAACTGAGCATTGATTTTATGTCCTCCTTGTTGCAAGCATGTTTTCATCTTCATAAATTGAACAGTTGTGGACTTTTTTTTAAAACTAAACATGGATCGGATATCTTCCTTGTTGCCAAAGAAAATACCATACAAATAATATTTTTTAAATATTAAAAAGTTTAATTATTAAAAAGTGCTTCTTAAAATGATTTAATGAATTTTGAAAGTCATTTAATTTAATTTATTAAAAAGGGTTGCTTAAGAAAATAAATATTTATCATAGTATCTACTTATATCTAGTGTTGAATCCCCCTTTCTGGTTATTTTATCAATCCTATCTTTTTGACAACTCAACGGTACTGAGGATGGATTATTTGGTCGTTCAGTGCTAGGCTATATTTTTATTTTTTTCACTCCTAGATAGGAATTGTATACTTTTTACTTTTTTTTAGAACGGTCCAGCGCTAATCGGTGCAAAATCGGTCCATTAATGGAGGTTTTTTTTGTAGGATTTTAGACCGAACCCCACCACTAACTGTTAAAATAGACAGATCCCTTTGCATAGGAATGATTTGCAGCAATTTTTGCTCTTCAATGTAAGAACTAGTGGCCTTCATCTTAAAAAAAGGTCATTCGAAGTTTCTTTTGAGAAAATTCCACGCATTTTATTTTATTTTAAAAAAAAAAGGATTCAAACTTTTAAAAAAAGGTTAAAAATGGGTCCATACATTTATCTTTGCGCTTAAACCGACCCATCCCTTGATCTCCATAGATCAATGACTCTCCGTTTCACTAAGGAATGATGCGTCATCAAATTAAACACTCTGATGGGACCTTGTTATTATTAGAAAAACTATGAGTAAAGACTATCAATTTGATAGCTAGTATATCTAACAAGGATGAAGGGGTCTACACCACCCTAAGATGCCTTTATCCATTAGCTCAAGTAATGGGATCTTATCAGGAGACATTGATGGTCATTTATTCTATCTTGGAAAAATATATGTATAGTGTATTTTCTTGGTTTTTATGGATCACATGGGAATTCTTTTTAGTAATAATATCCAGTATCTATGTACTACGGATTCATTTAATGAAAGGTTCCCTATCTGCGTGAGTGAGAATAAGTCAGATGTTATATGATACTGTCCAAAAGGCGTTGTTGTATGATGAGGGATCCCTGTCACGACGACGCCTCTCTACATATTATTTATCTACGTCTCTTATCAAAGTTGTCTTTTAATTCACTCTCTATAGTATGGCAGATGGAATATGATTGCCTTTTTAATAAAGCGTTATATGTACACATGAACATCTTTTCAGAGAGGCAAATTTAGACTTGATTTAATTGAATTAACGTTGTTATAATCCAATATTGATTTACCATTGATATTATGCCTCCTGTTTATATGTACAGTCGAGGAAAATAATATTTGATCCCTGCCCGACTTGCTGTATGTTTGCCCTATGAAAAATAATTTCTATGAGGTGAAGGTCCAGAGATTGGATAGGGGACACGGTGACTGGAATTTTCGCCTTTTATATATATTATAACATAAATGTATCGTAACGCTTACTTTTTTGGCCTTGAAATGGATTTTCCTTCACTTGAAGTCCTTTTTAATTATTTTATTAAATTGAATAATATAAAATGAGGGTACTTAAATTCATTTTGGCTGTATAACACATAAAGGAGTTGAAATGAGACGCGTTTGGGTTCGTTCGTTCGTTATCTTACGAGATTTTCAAGGATGTTCCAGATGCAGCACAAGTTATCTTCTTCGTTCATGGCCTGGGCGTTATCTCAGCGGTATTCATTCCCTCAGAGTCTCAAGGTGAATGTGAAGATCTACCAGGAGTTCTTCAGGGACTTGATGAATCCCTGGATGAACAAGGCGTCTACAGCTGGCCCTTTATTTTCATAAAACCAAGACAACTTACGCTTGGCTGATCGAAAAAAGTCAATTAGAAGTGGTCACTTGACTTATGGCCCTCTACTCCCTGCAGTGTAATCCTTTTAATTGCACACAACCCTTACGAGTATAATAAATCTATTTATATATGTAGTTATTAGTGCTGAGACTTGGTCCAGCACCGAATTTTTTATCGGTTCGGTCTTAAATGATTTTTTCTAGAGCGATTTGGACCGACTTTTCTGTCTAGACCGCGGTCTCAGACCGTGAACCAATTTCTTTCTGTCTCACTTAGTAGACAGATTTCCTTCGGTCTCACTTTGTGGACCGATTTTTTTCGGTCTCATTTATTATGAGAGACCAATTTTTTACAAGATCAACTGTCATTCATTTTTTCAAAAAATCTCAAAAGTACACGATATGTTCTAGAACAAATACTTTATACATATACGAGACGACGGGATCAAAACTAATCTGATAGATCTTTGCTTAAACTTTGTATGACGTCATTGTACTTGAAAATACATCAGATGTAATGTTATAAACAATTTATCTTTTTTTTGGTACCTAACTAGACCGAATTTTTCCTAGGTCGGATCTGAGCTGAATTTTTATATGATACCGCTCCAGACTGAGCTTTTTTGTTGTACCGAAATAATTCGGTCCAACATAAAAACTCACAAACCTTGAATGGTCGTTTAAATTAATTTATGTTCTGAGTTTGCCAAAGAAATATATATAAAGATAATAAAAACTCCTAGTTATATAATATAAATTTACATATTTGCAAATAAAAATGATAGGTTTTATAGACATCGAATGCAATTTGTAAATTTCTTTACCGAATGATTGAGGATAATTAACCCATTTTCAGTTCATGAAATGGTAAATCAATGATTAATAGTAGTTGATTTTTTTTGCCTCATTTGCAAAATTTACTTTATCATTATTAGCTGTTGTTTTTTTTCTAATTGTCTTGCCATTAGGGAATATTCATTTGTATTTCCTAAAGAACTGAGCAGTGATTATATCATACTGTGATATGAATATCCTACCTAGACATAAAAAAATATATAGGAAAACAATGGGAAAGATTGACAACTATGTTAGTTTGGTCAACTACAAATTGATTTCAGGATTTTTTCCTTTTAGAAGGAAAATTTGCGGGAATCACCTGTGGTATTTATGTATCACTGCCTACTTACTTTCCTATTAAATATCATAAATATATGCGAAACCAGATATAACATTTTCATGAGCTCATAAAATACAGAGAATAAGCCTGAAGATTTGTGGTGAAGTAGTCATTGTAAGTCCTTATTGCACTCCGAATACATGGGAGTAACCATGGCCTATGTCTTTGCGTATTTCCTTCTCCACTTTTGCTCCCAATTTCCATCACAACTTATGAATTACGGAGAGGAAACCTAAGGATTTGTTGCGGAGTTATAAGTTAAGTCCTTATTGAACTCGGAGTAGAATTGGGGGTCGACATGAGTGTAATTCCTGCCTATATCATTGCTTGATACAGACTGTGGTTTGTATTTATTTTCCTGCTCTCTTCCGAAAAGCTCTTGAAATTGGAATAACTTCCATACTTTCTACAATATTTGATAGTGACCGGCACGCCTGGATATTTCACAGTTATAGTCTTGCGTGTTGGTCCCCGTGCATCTTCCATTATTTTAATGGTAATTATTTTAAAAAATCATTAAATTGACTCTCCTTATTTTTAAATTGTTTTAATATTATGCTTTTGACCTTTTATCTTTTTGTTATTTCCTTTAACTACTTTTATAAGGGGCTTGATTAAGTGCATAGTACGACTAAAAATATTTTTTCTCATCAAATTTGATATCATTGAAGTTATTTTTGTGTCTGTAAATAGATTGTAGCAATTTAAATCTCCTTATTGCATTAACAAAGATAAAATTATGATTATAATTTCATTGAAACAAGTTAGTTTTTTTTTTTTTTATTAAGGGAAAAATATCCCGATTGAATAGGTCCAATACTAAGGTCAATACTTTAACTATGTCAAACAATCTAGAAGCACAGACATGATCTATTTATGTTGTTGAAGGCCATAAATGATGCCCAACAAAGGAATATAATTAATGAATATTTAATAATCACATAGATTCATTTAGTATCTTTAACGACTAGCATGATTTTTATTTTTTTTCATTAAATATAGAATAAACTACTTAAATTTCAGAGTTTTTCATATTCCCACCCCTTCATCTTGGCAGAAAAATAATGGAAGTCGACGTCACAGGCATCAAACTTGATTATAAACATGTTTGGCTTTATATTCAGGTACTTTTTTATCCATTCATATGTATTAGATGTAGTAAAAATAAATCCATTATTTCCTAGTAGATGGCTTTAGTAATGTGTATCTCCCGTTGTATAAGTGTGATGGATTTAGACTAGAAGGCGTTATAAATAAAAGATTTCGTGTTTTCTTTGTTGTTTAAGATTTTCATCAATAGGGATGAGCGTACACATGTTCGAATCTAAATCAAATCTAAAGTCATTTTCCTTATTTCTAATTACATACATATAAAGTACTTCCACTTTCTTTTCTTTTTAATATGAGCTGTAACTACAAACGCTCCTTGGTTTAAAAATGAATTCTCAAATCATATTTTATTTGTACATACCGTTTTTATACAAGAGCAGAATTGAGGATCGACATCGGGGAAATCCCTTTCCATGTCCTTGCTTGATACGGAGTGGGGACCTATGTATATTTCTTAAATATCATAGCTGCTCACAGCTAATATAATGAAACCTCATGACAACTTAGCAGGGGCGTCCGAAGGGGGGAGGAAGGGGTGTGGCTCCTCCTTATATAAGCAATTTTAGCTTGTTACTAAAGAAATTACTTTTTGAATTTTTTACCAAAATCTTTTTGTGAACAACTGTGGATTTTTGAATTTTTTTTATTAAAAATTATTATTTTATTCAAAGATATAGATTTTTAAATTTTGTTTCCTCAAAATTTTTTATTTTGATTATAACTATAGATTTTTGAATTTTTGTTTTTGAAAAATTTTATATTTGAAATTTGTAGATAAAAGCTATGGATTTTTGAATTTTTTTATAAAAAAATTAATACTTTGTTCAAAGATATAGATTTTTGAATTTTGATTCCTCATAAATTTAATATTTAAAATTTTTAGATAAAAGGTCTGGATTTCTTGATTTTTTTTCCTAAAAAATTAATATATTGTTCAAAGATATAGATTTTTGAATTTTGTTTCCTCAAAATTTTGGATTCTGATCATAGTTATGGATTTTTGTTTGTTTGTTTTGAAAAATTTAATTTTTGAATTTTTAGATAAAAGCTGTGGATGTTTGGATTTCTTTTTCAAAACATTTATTTTTGTTAAATAGATAAGGATTTTTAAAATTGTTTTCCCAAAAATTTAATTTTTGGATTTGTTTAAAAAAAAATATATGTGATCCTGTATACTACTAAGCTGCTCTTTTCTAAAAAAATCGTCAATTTAACAGAATTACCATGTTGATTTTCGCATTTTCTTTTTTTAGTATACCGGGCAGATCATATTTTTTACGATTTTTTAATCTTTGACTAGTTTTTACTGTACTATACATTATGTACACTAGATCCGTAGGTAATCATTGGATTCGTGTGGAAATGAAGTGAAGTAGGGGTATCCTTACCCTTTCCAACAGTGAATAAGATATTACATACTATTTACAAACATATATATTGTACATCTAAATACGAGAATAATATATACATATATTTTCATTAAATATAACTGCGTCTATGTAGTAGGTACACTGTTTATACTAGGTTGTCCTGTTGTTCGGTTAATATTTTTCCCTTTCTGCTCAAAACCCTATTCTGCAAGGGACATTAAAAAAACTGTCTTTGACAAAGTTTGATATATTTCAGACCATTTTTGGCGTAGTACAAGCAGGGTCGGTTTAAGGGAGGCGCTTGCTCCAAGGCCCCAGTGTTCTGTGGGGAAAGGAAGAGCACATTGTGTATATAATTTTGTAATATAGAATGGAACACGACGTAGCTCAATGGACAATGTCCTCGGAGAAAATATTCAATTGAACTCAATGTGTAAATATGCCTATGTGTCTTTCCTTCACGGTCATTCCAAAAGAAGAAAATACTTCATATTGTATATGGACTTCAAAGAGGATTCCTCCGTCAGATGGAGTAATTGTGATACCAGAACGTTATCGGTCAGGAAAGAGAAAAAGGTACCACTTAGTGCAATTAACTCCTATTTAGTAAATATTCTAAATTTGAAAACTGGACATGGTCAGTAATTGTGGTCACAGGCTTAACAAAGGTAGGCCTAACACCCGGTTAAGAGTTAAATTTTCCTATATAACTAATTTTAATGCAAGATCAAACCAGAGGTGGGAAAAAATCCTTTTACGGCAAGTGCATATCCTTGAATATGTTCATCGAGTCTTCAGAAAATAAAAGATACTTAAAAAGAGTACTTATTATCCAGTGAATAACTTTTGAGTTCATGTTGAGTCGCAAGTCTTATCTTTCGAGTCATAAGTAAAGTCTCGAGTCACGAATATGATGTGAAGTTGATTTTCATGTCTTTAAAATATAAAGTCGTTTACAATTCGATTAACAAAGTCCTTACTTTTGGACAAAACAGTCAAATCGCAAAATCATTGAACACACCTTTCACTCATAGCTAGTGATGAAAATAATGTGTATATTGGGCATGTTTATAAATAAAAAAAACGAGAAAATCAACATGATAAACCTAACAAATTAAATAATGTTTTGGAGGAGAACAGCTTAGCTGTCATGAGGTGTCATTAGATCAGTTACAAGCATCTATGATGAGGGGAGAAAGAAATCAACTATGACATGTGCAAAAATTTCTCCAATGTCGATCGCCAGTTTTACTAAGAGTCCAACAAGTACTTACAAGTATAACTCCGCAACAAATTTTCAAGGTTACACTCCGACTTTTATAAGTACACACAAATGTGTTTAATTAATCTTTGAATATAAATGAATGAAGTTCATTACTCAGGATTTAGAGAATAATTGCAACAGCTGAGGAAAAAAATATTCTTTAAAACGATTACCAATTCCTAAAACGGTAACAGTAAAAAAAAACCACATGACTTAGATCACTTCTCCAAGCATCATATTTTGAAAAGTTGAATATACTTAAAAATGCCCAATTTAAACAATAAAATGACTTTTTTTCTTAAATCAAAATGACTTGTACCATGTCAAAAATGGGCTGAGAGACTACAAACTTTGGCAACCATTGTTTTTTTTAATTTCCCTAGAAGAAAAGGTTTATGTACAAGGGGGGTATTCTCCGAAAAATGGGACAGTGTATTTTTCTCAAAGTTTATTATTATCGTAGGAATATACTTTTAAAATTAATTGGCGTAAAAAAGATAAAAAAACAACACTTTTTTTATGTTTTTGAAAAAGAAAAGATTATCATAAGAAAGTAATTTTTTTTTACGTTACAAACAAGGAAAGGAGACACCCTAATTGCTACATATTCCTGATGGGGGTAAATTAGAGTTTGGGGAAATATGCAATATTATAATCAGGGGTGTCTGCAAGGTTTATATATATTTTATGTGAAATATTTTTTTTTTTTAATCCAAAAATGCATATCTATTCGCAAGATTATTTTTCCAAAATGGCCTGAGATTCCCCACCCCCAATGTCATTTATTTATAGTAATGGACCCAAGAACTGATAGGACCGGTCCTTAGACTGGACCGAATAAATAAGGACGAACACAACACACCAAATATATATGTTCATAAAATAATTATTTTTCTATTTTGGTTCAAGATTGTTGTTTTGTTGACGAGCAACTTATTATATTAAAACCGCCTCGAGAGTACCAACTAAAAAACACCAGCCCCCTGTGAGGTTCGAACTCACGACCCCTGGTTTACGAGACCAGTGCTCTACCACTGAGCTAAAGGGGCTTATATGGAATACTAACAAAATATAAAAATTTTATTAATTATTTTAAGGATCTAGAATAATACGAATGAAGGGAACTTAAGTTATTATGGATAGTTTTCATTAGGGTAGAGAATAAGAAAAGGAGTTGACTCATACAAATGAGAAATATATGTAGAGTGTTATTTACTCGCATTCAATCCCTTCTTTTTTTGTTAAGGAAGGCGGAAAAGAAGAGAGAAAAAAGGAAAAAGGAAAAAAAAAAAAAAATGAGAAAAGATAAAGTTTTCAATATTCAACTTTTACGTACCTTTGACACGCAATCTTGGGAAGTTCCTCCTCTTTCGCCTCCTACAACAACAAAATACATAATATCATACATACATCACGAAGGAAGAAAGAGATAAACAAACAAAAAGCTAAAGGGGTTTATTGATTGATGGTCCGGCCCTAATCAATAATGACTGAGTCACCCCAATAATGATGATAACTCATCTAATAGATATGTTAATCGACCAGAGAAAAAAAATAGCAACTTAGTTCACATACCCTGTGTTTGTGATCAATAGAGATATACCACACTGTGTCAATCATAGGCATGTAAGGACACGTAAGGGAAAGTTGGGAGAGGGACATATGGTACTACTGGATTAATTGCACTCTAAATAGTGCTCCCTGATGCATATCATTTATATATTCATATAAACTGAAGTCTTGTAGCATCGAGGGTGCGCAAGCTATCTGTGCCCTAAAAAGAATTTCATTTCGAAACAAATTTTATCTCAAACCAGCCATCAAATTAAAGAAAAAAATCAGATTCTGAAAGTTTTGATAGATTCTGATTTATTTCATTTAATGAAATCACCTCCAGTCTCAGTTACAGTCTCTATACGAGGCCAAAGTTCATCACTATTTGGTCCTTCATTTGGATCGAGAAGGAATTCCAGGATTCTTTCTCGATCCAAATGAAGGCGTCAAAATTGTCTTTGAGTAATTTGGGACTTTTTTTTTTTTTGTATTTATGGAACAGAACCGAGTCCTTCTACCACATATAATGTATCCCATTGGCAATCAGCGGCTCTTACCGATCTATTTCTTGAGCAATTACTCTGATGGACTTTCCTGGGTACTCATTGACGATTTACTGGATTTCGACCACTAATTCCGGCGACTGAACAAAGTCACTTCCATCTTAGACCTCAGCCCGCATTGCTTTTGCCTCAAAATCCCACTTAGAGGCCTCAAATGCCCTCCTAATTTTGCAAAGGAACGTCTCACTGAGCCTCAGAGTTCCAGAAATTGCTATATTGTCGCTCCTGGTGCGGATTCCAACGAGGGTTCGATACCCCTGCCAAATATTTGGAACAACGAATTTGTCAGTTGATTCAATTTTTTTCCCACTGATACAAGTTTAAACAAACTATTCAACTATACAAAATCAACTGCCTAAGTGCTTGCGTTTGCTCAAAAGATTGCGCCAAAGTGGAGGCATAGACAGGTTGTACACCCTGTAGAGTGAATTGTACATTGTGAAAAAGGTAGACTTTGGTTTGACTCTCAAGCCGACTTTGAAGATGTGAGGTGGCATGATATGGCCTCACTTGAAACCACACCCATGACCATAACTGTGTTTATAGTACACTACCTTCAAAGGGTCGTCCAATGTGTTGAGCTCTCACCATGAACCGTCAATATTTGCATTTTGAAGGATGCTGGCAATGGTCCTGATGTCATAACTTTGGTTGGTAGAGAGCATGAGTTCAACAGCTGTGCATCTCCGATCTCACTCGTTGAGCATTGTGTCACTTTTAGACATGATAGGATGTTTCGTTTTGCTCTTTAAGGAGTCGTACATAACTGGGCAACTAGCCGTCTACAAAAAAGGAACCATTTTCATCCAACAGAAATGCAATTATGTCGTCTATTCTAGGGAGACAATTTTATTGAGGAGCACTGTATAAAATGAATTAAATCTCGCACGGGTTTAGTTCAACTCATATAAAAAAGAAAAAAAAGGGAAATACTTTATATAAAATATGAAAAAAAAAAATGAATATGACTTTAGATGAGGTATATTATATTTTCCCCCCCCCCAGTTATTATTATTCCTTCATTCTTGAGTGGAGAGTGTTTAAGTGTATTTGAGTAACCACGTGCTAGTGTGCTTATGAAAAAAAAGAGAGTAACACCTTAGATTTATCTAAGAGTGAGCTTCTTTATTAATTAAGCATAATTTGTCTGTTTGTCAACGTCTAACAACTCCAGACAATACCTGGTATTACCTCTATTAACCCATAAATTGCACAACAAGGCCATTAATCTACTGAAATATATCTATGAAGCATATAAATTGGGAACTTCTCGTTTTCTTTATCTATTTTCTAGTTTGTTTTTATGTTAACACTTTACATATATATTTTTTCTTGTCTTGATTTTTGTTCAAGATTGTTTTCATACTGATGCACAACATATGTCATTTTTTATATACCTTCCCCCATTTTCATATATTAAAGGTATGGGAGAAGAAATATGAAAATAAATATTTTAAATATTGTGTGGTCCTTCATTTAAAAAAAAATAAATAATAATTAAATGGAGTTCAATTCAGGAAAGAAAAAGAGAACAAAAGAAAATTTGACCTTCCTCAAGGGCAAATTGTTAAGTATGTTTACAAAAATGCATACTCATTCAATGCGAGTGAATTCAATTCTGGTCAACCAGAACATCATTGTCATCATGGATTTACAAAAAACAAACAAGGAAAAACGAAAGAAAATACACGACCTGTTCTTTGAGGTTCTTTTTGACCAGTGAATCGATCCTTTTCCTCTCGTACTTTTTGTCACGGCGTAACTTCACTCACATACAAATCAACACTGTATTTATTTGTCAGCTGTCGATTTTCTTTTACTTTTTGTCTCCTCAAATAACGAACACAAGCTATGAAGCTCATATTTTGCATCATAACTAAAGGCCACACCATCTTGGGACCATATCTATATTGATAAAGCAATGTTGGTATTTCTGTCTGTATGGATGTCTTAATTTATGACAGCCAGTCACGGGGTACGCTGTAAAGAGTGCCCCATGGTGTATATCATAACATATTTTGATCCAAGAAGTCACAATTTATTCGTATTAATAAAATATTGCAGGGTGTGTATACAGGCTGTAAGAATATATTTTAAATATATTTAGGGTTTAGAGGGATAGTTTTTTCATGGACAGTAACGTTCAAGTCATTTTATTTGTTGGTCATTTTTCCTAAATATTAATAGAAAAAGGGTTTTCATTCTTATAAAATCTGTTTGTGTATACATCTACTAAAATGGCGTAATATCTGTTGGCAAGTAAAGTCCCATGAGTCCAAGAATCCCACCCCCAAATGCTGAGGCCTTAAAGGAACCTGTCAATAAGCAGTGTCTTGTCAAAGATCTACATCACAATCGCATGAAGCCAATTCCATGAGTTTTAGAAATTATCATTGCTGCTTACCGTGGTCAAATTTAAGAGGAATTTATCAATTTACTTCTTATGAACAAAAGTGGATCCGATATGGAATCACTCTACAGCTGTTCTTCCTATGTGCGTGCGTGCAGCAATTATTTGACATGGGGGAGAAGATGGTACAGAAACAATGGAACTGTAGACTCGCGAAGGGGGATTGGCTGTGTCAACGGTGTCAAGTCACGCAGAAAAGGTCAATATAGAAGCCTTGATATGTGTTAACTATTGTTTAATGATATACGAAAATAACATTAGATTCATAAATTTTTTTTGGATATGAAATGTATACCAAAATATACATCATTGTTTGATTTGAGTCTCTAAACGTTTGCATGGCCCAGTATGGTGTAAAAGCATTTCATGAGATATTTAACAAAATTTATTTAGATGTTATATTTTCATCCATACGGTTAGTTTTGATGTTGTCTTTCCACTTTTTACATTTATTTTTAACCTACAAAATGTATATGCTCTCTAACCCAGTTTTTAAATTCATATTTTTCCAATATATACATACATACATATGAGGGGAGGGCGTTAACCATTGTTTTTTGTCTAGGTTCCTTCTACTCCTGTTATTTTAAAAAACATAAACCAATAATAACAAAAAACCATAAGATATAAGTGGTGGAAACTAGTTTTGACACTCTGTACAAGATCGAATTTCTTTCCAGTTTGGTTGTAAGATACTTTTTTTCTAAACGGATTTGAAGTGATATTTCGCGGTCCGGATCACGATCTTAAACCTTAGACCAAAATGGTTTAATCGTTTTCTAATTGTGCACCGATTTTTTTGTACTAAATCTATGCACCGATTTCTTCCGGTCTCAATTTATAGACATACGTTTTTTTGGAACGACGTATATCAATGTACAATTTGTTCTTTTGAACTCAAAGGTTTTCGGCTGTCCTTCCTAGAGAAATAAATATACTTAATGTTTATGGACTTCAAATACCCTTTCTAGGTCGCTGTAATGTTGACGTTGTAATGTTGTACTTAATCGGTTCAACTCCAATTCACCAATTGAAGGATCATTTAAAGAAATCTTGTCAATCTATAAACCAAATTTTTTCGCCCTCAAATCTATAGACATATTTTCTTCTCTATAGTAACTTATGAGTTGTACAAATATGATTAATGTAGGCATTTTTAACCAAATATGACGTCATTTTATGTCGATGTTCATCATTTTGAAACAGACTATCGTCGTCAACAATTCATCTATAGAATATGTCTAGATATTTTTTCGATGAGACGAATCCATTACGAATTATTTTTTTAAAGAACGGTATTAATTATTTTATATATTATTAAAGCAAATTTGTCTGTTTATCGTCGCCTAATAACTCTGAGTACAACAATTAGTTATGTAAATGTCCTTCAATTGAGTTCAAAATATAATTTCTTCTGATGCTTTTATCCACTGATCTACGTTTCTCCATTAGTACAGATGTGTTTGGGCATGTTAAAAAATAAAAGTAAAACGTTAATCATCATGATCACCCTGATTATTTTAAGAATGTTTTGGAGGTGAGCAGCTTAGCTGTCATGAAGTTTCTTTAGATCAATTGTGACAAGGGAGGAAGGAGAAAAGGATATAAACAACGACATTTGCAAGAATTATCCGAGGTCTATCCGCAATTTTATTGTAAGTCCAACAAGGACTTACAATATCCAGGTCTTTAATTATCATACGCAAATGATACATCATGTTTTGAATATAATTGAATGTAGCAAGAAATGAAGTTCACAACTCAGGAGATAAATAAAGCTGCCAGAGTTTAGATAAACAAATCCATACTTCGGATTACCAATTCTAAAAAAAGGACGTCTACCATAAAATGGATCTGCATCACTATACATTTGTTCGGTTCACTCAAAATAATAACGGTTTGAGACCGAAACGTCCAACACTAGTGGGTACCTATTACTTAAAGTAAGAACCGCTATTTTGGAGGGGGAGGGGAGATAAAGCAGAACATATTTTCATAACGAGTGTGTGAGAGTTAAAAGAAACCCAATTTACATATGTTTATAAGTCTTACAGTAATTGTATCTGCATAATATCTCTTCAACATTGCATTAAGGTTAAAAGAAGAAAGTTGCTTCATGTATGTTTTTTTAGTGTAGTAGTTTTTTCTTTGGGCACTATGACTTTTTTTTATTAACTCTTCCCTATTTCTTTTTATAATTCATAACGTGAGTACTTTCATACCGGGGTAATTAATCACCCCAACACTAATTTCTTTATTTTATAAACAAAATCAAATTTCACTCCTGGGGATGTATAACAACATCAACTCCTGCTTCCTTCAATCTAAAAGGAAGTCCCCTTTAAGAAATAAGGGTATTTTATTATGTGATCATGAGATACAATTTGAGTATTCAGTCAGTGGATAAATTTGACTCAATTGATTTGAATATCTGTTCTTTTGAAGAAAAAAAAATCTAACTGATTGTCGTAAAAAAGCCTTTAAAAATTCACATTGATTCAACTTAAGAGTCATCCAGTGAGTAAAAAATAACTTATGTGTGTATGAAATTCAGTCCCTAGGTGCATCGTGTACTAAGTGTGTTTAAAAAGTAAGGTGAATTTTTAAATTTCGCAGCCAAGGTACATTTGGTATGTTCGATTTTTTTTTATGTTAGTACACACGTCAGGAACACATAATTACAGTTTCAGCTATATAATATGTTTACTTTGTTTGTGAGAGGTATAAAAGTTGGAAGTACTTTGCTTGTTTGGGGATTATCCTGAAGTTATGCGCCGGCAGTAAGAATCAATACGAAGAAATGTTCGAAATTGTGGAAAAACGGTTCATGGCTTTTGCATCATGATAATGAGATAAATGAGGTTTTTTGGGCAAAAACAACATTAGATTTGAACCCATGTGATCCAAAAACTGAAGAGGCCTATGAAAGGAAGGAGATTTGCAACGATTGAGGAGATAAAGTCTGAATCCCTGGAAGATTTATGAGCTCAGACACAACTGTATCACCCTGGCGACGTAAACAATCATTGGAAAAAGCTGCAACTGTACAAAAAATCAACTCAAAAAATTGCCTTATTGATCAAAACTAATTTATTTTTCACTTTATATATTGTATATTCTATATAGGAACAAAACCACATGACCTATAAGCAATATATATTGCAGTCTCAGTTCTGTTGTTGGTTCGACTTTTCTTGAACCCCAATGATCGCTTTACAGATAATGACACAACCTCGGAAATAAGAAAATGAAAAAATCAGAGTGGGTATTAAATTAGCGAATATTCAGTCTAGGGACAATGATTTTCAAACCTTTAACTCTAAATCTGTACTATCATTATGAATCACAAATACAATTTTAGGGGTTGATGAAATTTATTTTATTGGCTTGTAGAAAAGAAAAGTTTTGTTGCCACACACTGTACTTACTATAAATCCTTCCTTTAAAATGCTCATTTCCAAATTCTACCCGTTGTTTTTTTGTACAAGTTTAGGCTGCTTATACATAACATATATTTATAATTAATTGTATTTTAGGATTGCTGTGAAAAGAGTTATTCCCTTATACACTCTCTTTCTCTCTCTCTCGGGATTAATTAGTCAAAACTATAAATACGTATTGCGTATATTGTACACATTCATATATATGAAGGAATCATCCCCTAGCTAACAAAAAAAAATATGGGGTCAGATCTGATTAAATGTGTATAAACATGTATAAATAAATATTACTATAACAAAAAGTATTAGGGAAGAAAAAAATATGATTAATTATATCAAAAGAGGTTATTCATTCAACCAAAGAGTCGTCGGCATCTGTTAGTGCTCCGTGGATCATCCACCCTCCTTTTATTCGACTCTTAAAAAGTCTAGAGAACACTCTGAAGTTTTTCTGATTAAAAAAATGCCGTATTAGCGTTGTTTGTTTCTTAACATTGGCCTATATTTTTCGAAACGTAGGAATATTTTGGCTTTGAAAGTGGTATTTACTTATATATTCTCAAGAGTGATGCATATAACCACTAAGTCGGGTAGGGTCAGGCTGTGTATTTTCACCACTCCGTAATTCTAACAAAGATCAGCCTAATTATACACTTCTAATTACATATTTGTTACTAGTGTTGGTGTTAAAATTAATTCTTTTTTTTTTTAAATGTGAACGCTGAGAGTAATCTTTATAGAGCCTCTATTTGAGTAACATACATCTATTTTTTATTAAATAATATTCCCATTCAGGGAGTTATTTTATTTGGCCGCTAGACGGCACCACTCTATGTAGCTTTGTTTACAAACTTATGGAAGTAAAAAAGGTTCATTATGAAAAGTTGGGGAATTACAGGCTCAAAGACTCGGTGAATCGAAATTGATTTTGTATTGCTTTTGTGTTGACACATCACATACAGCGTGTGGCCGTACTTTAACAAAGAAATTTGAGCACCTGCAACAGCTGTGCATGTGCAGGTAGAACGTTTGTTGTTTTTTCAGCTGTTTGACAACAGTTTAAAAAAAAAGGAATCGATCAACAAAGTATTTATTTCACAATTGTGGAAAAGGTCGAGTGTCCTTGCTGCGATCCCCGCCGGACGGGACAATGTTTACATTGGAAACTTATTAAATCTGAACAAGTCCTTTGTCTGGAGAGCAAGGAAGGAACTAGTGGAATCTACAAGGGATTATGAATCAATAGCAAAGAGTGGTGATCATAAGATGAGGTCAGACTGCCATTTTTTTTTTTCTTTGACTTTGTTGGACCTTGTGTTTGTCCTCTAAGCTCACCAGATGTTAACCCAATGGAATTGTGTGGGGGCATGTGAGCGACACACCAACAGATCCTCCTCCAACACTAAATCTGAGCTGATGTGGAGCATCCGGGGAGAATTCAAGAACCTTTTAAAAGGAGACTGTCATGAAGAGCCGCTCCCGTTTCTAAAGTCTATTGAAGACCGTTCTAGACGCCAAAGGCGATTATATTGAATAAACTTTCATTTAGCATGGATTTTTATCAAAATCGGATAATTTAGTTTAGGAGCTAGACCATATTTAAAAAAATCGTGTTGGTTGTGAAACATAGGTTGCACCCTGTAAGTAGAAGTTCTGACTCTCTAATTTATTATTTTTATTATTATTTAAATTTACACATATTCATTTTCTCAAAGGAATCTTCAATTTATATGATTTAATTAAAATTCACAGATATTCTTAATGACAGTGTAATTTGAAAAGATGTAATATCCAGAGGAGGGAAAAAAATTGCTTCATATATACTGTTATTATATATCCTTTGTTCTTTAAAGAAAACGAGAAGGGGACATCGAACCCCCTTCCTCTACTCCTTTTTTCCCATTTATTTATCACACAATGCTTTAAAAAAATCCAATTTATGTTCTTTCTTTAAATTGTGCCAAGTTATACATTAGTAGGGGTAGTATATTTATTTGTGATAATATTATTATATTAGAGACATTATTAGTTGATAAAATGCACACAAGGGGGAGAAAGAGTCATATCAAGGACACAAGTAGATACCAAGTTTCTTCCACTTTTCTAAAGAAAAAGAAAAATACTAATGTCCACTTTTTGGCAAAAGAAAATTTACTTTTAAAGTTGTAGGGATTCATTATGAAGGAGATAAAATGATGGAAAGGCTTTCAGTGTTTGGATTTTCCCGCCATATACATTTTTGTACGTGATGATATCATCGGAGTACAAAAAAATGTTGAGTTTCTTTCTTAAAGATCAAATAATGTAGTAACCTGAACTGTCCGATACAAATAATTAAAACAATCATAAAAATATTAATAAAGTTTATCTTAGATGAAAGACATAACCACATTTCATAAATACTTTGTTTGATGATATTACTGATAGAAAATTTAAACATGATTGTTTAAAGTCCCTTGAAGAGCTTTATAATAAAATTTTAAACATATTTCATTTCAATAAAAACGGGATAATTACAAAGCGAAGGTTATTATAGGTATGTTACAAAAAAGATTACTCTAATCTTTTTTTTTCCCCCCAAGTATTAAGTTGCTTGAACAGCTGATCGAAAAAAATGTCGTCACAAATCACATCTAGAATGTATAGATTCTGTGATTGAAACTGCGGTAGTCCTAAATGAAGAAGGACATAATTTGAGTGCCATGGTTATCATGCGTCATGATTTAATACGCCAGTCTTAAGAAACCAGTTCTTAGTTCGTGCGATTCAAGGAGAAGACGGATTTATTTTTCGACCACGAATCTCCCGATTTCTCAGGCAATAGCAGTATGGATTTAAATAATTTAGGCATTTATGAGAAGAGATACTCCATACAACGTAAGAGCTTGTTTTCAAATTCATATTTTGACTTTTTTCAGACTTTGTAACATACCTAGTTATTAGATACTAAAGTACCCAAAACCACTTGCATTTCATTACCATCTATTAATTATTCCATTACCTGCCAAGTTCCCTTTACTTGCACGGAAACAAACAAAAAACTATTTGGATGTTAAATAGAGGCATTTATCTGCAGCCGACCATTTGCAAATGTCTACAGATATTTCTAGAATTAAAATAAGAAATTAAATCATTATTGTAATATTCTTGCAGCCTTGAGTTTTTTTTGTTTTTTTAATCTTGGATTTTCAATAACTACATCTAGGGTTTTGTTAAAAAGTTCATCGGCAGCCCTGCTTCAATGTACCTAAGAAGAGAGAGTTTCATAACAAAACAAGCTAAATTCTTCTAGAGGTCCTTCAAAAAGTATTACATTATCTTACAAAAATAACCTTTTTTTAAAGAGTTTTTTTTTTTACATATTATACAGTGTTGACCGGTACCTGGAACTGTCAGTCAACACAACACTACATGCAACACCCTATAAATGTAGCACTCTGTACAAATATTATATATGAAGTGTTAAGAATTTACATATAGTGGATTGACGTGTTGTTGGTTGAACCTTTTTAGTATGGATGTAACTACATAAATTCAGAATATGTCTCTTATGTAAATTAATGGATATATTATATATATATATATATATTGGTATATATGTTTTAGGAGACAGAATTTTTTTCTTTTTATAAAAATGTCATTCTCACTTGTTTGAGTCCTATGGTCGGATGAGGAGAGGACTTTGTAATCCATCAATTATAATATATATTGTATATGTATATACGGTATACAGTGTACATAATACTGACATGTCACTTTCAATTTGAATAAAAGAGAGAAAAAAAATCTCTGTCATCCTTGAATTTCATTTATGTAAATACATACATTAAACTATCTAATAAACCGTTTTGGGGAAAGATATAACTCAATTGCAGACTTTTTCATTCAACACACGTATACATATATTAGTGTATATAGTAAAAAGAGATCCATTATAAACTCACGGTTCGGTACGAAACGCGTTAAACACTTGACTGTACGGCGTTTGGTACGGTATAAATGTAAAATGTTTTTTAATACAATTAATGTAGTTTTTTCGATATTTTATTCTTAAATAATTTATTTTCTGTACAAATAAGTTATTCTTATATATAATTAAATTAATTCAAAAGTAAAGGTTGATATAAAACACACATAGGTTATATAATTATTATTTATTAATTTATCAAATTTTTTGTCAAAAAGATGGACTCTCTACATTTTCCGGTAATAAATTAGACCAATTAGTAGTCACAAAATCTCCAAGTGTCTCCACGTTTCATTTTGTTCGGCTTTATCAATCGGGACTTCTTTTTAATTCCTGGAATTTTTTTTTAAATATCAAATATTTTGTAAAAAAATATCAAAAATTAAATATTTTGGAAAAAATATCAAGAATTGAATTTTGTATATAATAATTTTAAAAATTCACAGCTATTCACAAAAATATTAAATTTTTAAGAAAAAAATTTCAAAAATCCAAAGCTATTCTAAAAAAAATTCAAAAATTAATTTTTAAGTATTAAATTTCAGAGATATAATAACTATTCTCAAAAAATTTATAGTTATTCACAGAAAATTTAAGTTTTTTGTAAAAGAATATGGAAAATTAAATATTACATTTTTTGGAAAAAATATTCAAACATTAAATTTCTTGAAAAAAAAATTCAAGAATTAATTTTTCTAGTAAAAAGCAAAAGTTCCTTTATTTAATTTGGGAAGGGAGGCTACACCCATTCCAGCCCTCCCCCTGCGGACGCCTCTGATATAATAGTTTAGTTGACTAGAGAATATTGATATGAGCACGAGAATACACCACAAGGACATTTGGTATCCTACAACAACTTTTAAGAAGCTCTTAGGCTAGACGACCCACAGGTTGGGAACCACTGCTCTAAAACATTTATACAAACGATTGTTTTAATTTAATTTTCCCTTTTATTTAATAACTATTATACTAATAGAAAAAATAGCCATAAGTTGGTATAAAAAAGGACAGAGGAGAAAAGAGTGTGCGTTTCATTTATATTTCTTTGTTGGAAACCAATAAATATTTGTGTGAATGTGTACATAAGGAAATGAATATAAAGCCTTGTCTTACTATGTACATAAGGACACTTTTACCATCCTATGTCAATAGATCCGTAAAATACCTGAATACATTGAAATCCTTTTGACCTTAACAAAAAATCAAAGATATTTTATTATATTGATACTTTTTATTTTACAAGCGAATTCACAAATACAATATGGGAAATACTTGATGTATTTGACCTTTCTCAAAATTCATATTGACTATGATGCAATCCAAGATCCTATATATCTTCAAAAATACTTTTGACTATACAAACATAATAAATATGAAATATGTCCACTATTTTTGTATATCCTCAAATCACAAAACTATTACATTTCTTCTCATATATAGATGCTATTTATTGTCTTACAGGTATCTTACATTTATGTAGACAATACATTTTTTTCCTTTTTTGAAACAACAAGAATTAATGGAACCGAGATTTTAATCTTCATTAATATCAGTTCATTCTTCTTTTTTTTTTAATCTTAAAAGGACCTTTTGATAATTATAGAGGCATTAAAATATCCTTACTCGTTACAAGAGTCATTTTATAGGTACTTCATTGTCATGAAAGACAATGGGTGGAAAACCATCTTGAATAAAAGTCAAGATAATAAGAAATATTAAAAATGTTTTCCTTATATTAGCCTACAGATAAGTAAAAGACGGATCCCCATGTCATCGCACTGCTAAGACCCAGTCCTTTCTGAGAGATAACTTTCTGGACTTTTGGGACCTCAACATGTGGCCACCTTCCTCTCCAGACAGAAACCATTTGGACTACTCTATCTAGGCGTGTCTGGAGGAGAGGGTGTGTCCTACTCCTCACAGGAGTGTCCAGTCTCTAAAGGCTTCCATAAAGAAAGAATGGATCAAGCTCGAGTCTGACTACATATTCAATACCTCTTATTGAGGCAATTATTAGAGTTGAGGGCTCACATATTGAATAAAAGTTGTTTCAAACAGTATTTTCAGATGAATTTATTACATAAATATTCTGTCAAAGGCTCTGGTTTAAATTTTACTCTTTAAAAATTGAAAATAATCAAATGTGGACCACATGAAAACATCAACCCTGTACATTCTGTGGTTAACAGTGGAGTATATGCAAGTCCAAATAATTCTGAACCACCTTGTAAATGTTAGTAAATGTGTTTTTGAAGGGATCATCAGTCAGACAAATTGATTTTAGGCAATAACTCTACTGAATTGATATTATAAAATGTAATATATGATATCCAATATAATTCATTTTGATTCAGAAATATTATTATATCCTTGAAGAGTATAATTTTACTTTTATATTAAGTACAAATGCTTCTTCTCTTTGATATGTCAAAGATATTATCCGTCCCTCAAGTCAAAGGAAAAATAAATATAATAGATGGTTATACGTACAAATGATATAGATTGGAATATCTTTTGACAGGGCACCATCTGTCTAAAAATGTGTCCAACAGGCAGAAAAGTGTCTCAAAAAAATATATTTAATAGGTTAATTATAGAGCCTTTAAAAACTTTTTCTTACATAATTGGAGTTGTAAAAAAAATATGCTCTGAAAGGAGTGCAAGACTTTTCTTAGTTGCCAATTTAAACAGGGTATTTTTTGCAAGATTTTCCAATCTCAACATGAAGATGGAAGCAGACGGGAGTAAAAGCTAGCCACATCTATATAGGATCTGTTGACAGTTACTCACCAAAGTTTCAGCCATTTTGGAGGGGTGGTCGACACAGTGAGTTGATGTGAGATTTTTTTTGTGAAAATGGAGAAAATATAGTAATGCTCTGTTGGTGGACTTTAGGTACAAACACTCCGAGTTTTTGCAGGGATTAATTACAGTAAATGAAATATGGATACACCATTATAGGTCCAAAGCAAAAATACAGTCTAAACAGTGGACTCCAAATAATTTTGTCGAATGAAGAGGACCATTGTGAACAATTATTTTGGAGAGACAAACGCGGAGTACTATATGGACGGATTAGAGAGATGGGAGCATCGTTTGGAGAAGTGTGAAGATTTACAAGGAGATTATGATGAAAAATAAATTAATTTTTTTACTAGGGGAGAAAAAAGTTAAGGCAAAATAGGTGTAAAAAAAGTTTTCATTAAGATATATTATCTAAACAGAAGGTCCTTCGACTCAAATTATGAACCTGAAGAAAAATTGAATTTTTGAAAAATTCCAAAAACCAAAAATATATATGTAATCCTGCGTACGCTCCTCGGAGGATTGCTTGGGAGTTATAAATGAAGTCCTTGGTGGACTTGGAGTAGAATTGAGGATCGACATCGGTGTATTTCCTGTGGCCGTGGCATTGGTGATTATTTCCTTCGTCTGATAGTTGCACGTAGCTAACTCAATGAAACAACATTATCTTTAAATATTCTGGATTTAAAATCCCTGCCCTGTATAAACATTTTTAAAATTAATCTCAAAATTACTTTTTGAATCCTATAATTATTAAAAAACTTTATTTTGTTTCTATCAAAAAAAACAAAAAACTAATTATATATAGTAACTTAATTGTATGTACATACGAGTTTAAGTAATCAATCTTGAAATATGAATAATGATATTGATTACTTGTGATGTACTCATATGTAAAAAAGGTAAGTGTATAATTTAAGTCAAGCCATGCATTGAAGAGAGAAAGTAGGTCGGTCGTTTTCAAGCAGTTTGGGTGCTGCAGAACAGAGTAATCATATTTAAACAACAAAAAACCCCAAAGGGACTGTGAGGGTTTCATGATTGGCAGTTTGGCATACTTGGGCTTCAACTAAATTTCAATTCAACTGTGAAGAGGAGTAATTGATAGAATTGTTGTAATAGTATAGAGTAGGGAACCATATTTGAAATCTTTATCTCCATTAACTTTGACACACTGATTCTCATAGACCATAAAAGATCAAAAAGTCGCTTTGCAAGAGATTAACTGTAAGTACAAAATTTATTTTGCAAGAGATTAACTGTGAGTACAAAATTGATTTTGCAAAATGCCTCCCTCTGCTGCCAATATTGCCTCTACACGCCTCCTGAACGCCTTGGTCCACTCCCTCTGTACTGTAGCTTTGAGGTATGTCACATTTTTATGAGGTACCTTAAAAGCCTTCCTCTCAACTTTGCCCCACACAACATAGTGGAAAGGGGAAAGGTGATGCAATGAAGGATCACAAACAATTAAAGGTTTGAAACGCCAGCGAACAGATTTGCAGCTCTAAATTTGTATAAGAGGTGTGGCAGATATTCTTCTCCCCGACACCCTCAACTGAAACGTCCAGGGAGCTGAGGTCAGGCCTGGAGAAGGGTAAAATGGAGGGAGAATATAAGTTAGCCATTTTGTAGAAGTTTTGTTCTTCATGGCTTTATGGGCTTGAATGGTTTTCTGGATACTGCAGGTTGTCCGAATGGAAGTGCCAATGATCTCTGCAGCCTTATTGCACTGACGCCAGACGTTGGTCTGTTGTTGTTACTCCGATATTTTAACACTTAGAGGTATAGGATAAAAACATTTTTTGTACAGCTCTCATTGGGTTGCCTAATGAATCCTCTTTATTAAAAATAACGTGAATAAACTGTAATTAAGTGCTATTATAAGTTTTAGGTCCCAAGTTTTTATATTTAATAAACCACGTGTGCATATGAATAAGACACAGTTGAATCATTTTATAAAAGTTTTTGATTGACCAATAAAAACCTGTAATTTTTTTTTTTTTTTAATTGTATCAATAGGTCAATTTTTGGTGAACCAACTGACAAAGTAAATCCATACCTTATTGACCTACGGACCCTTCTTAATTGTCTCATCGTTGTTCATGGATTTTGTGGAGTGTGATTTCATAGTTTTACTTCGCCTTTTGACCAATACTCCACTAAAAATCGACCTATAGACTCAACGACAAAGAATACCCACAATTGAGAAGGTTCCATAAGGCACTAAGGCATAGGATCTGTTTTGCCAGTTGCTAGACCTAAAATCGACCGAATGGGTCATTTTATGACGTTCTTGATATTTATTTTCTACTTTTTAAAGGACTTATAGTGTAGATATTATAATTCTCGAAAAATTATTTCCAGCACAGGGGCCTCCAGTTAGGAGTGGCTCCCAGGGTACTTGTCTATACTGATTAGTGTTGTGTCGATCCTTATTTACTTGATCCAGTCCAGTCTTAGGACCATAAGTCCTTGGGACCGGACATTTGGTCCCTAGAATTTTTCATAAAAATATCGATGGTTTATTAAGGAAAATAAGATGAATTAAATATGTATAGAGATTTTTGCACATATCTTGCAAAAAATATTATATTTTCTATGATAAAACAATTTAATATGAACATATTATATATTGTTACTTAGTTATATAACTTATTAAAATGATACGAGAATAATTAAAAAGAGGAAAAACACCCTCATTGACGTCACGAGGAATCGATTTTACCTTCTTTAAGGACCGATAAGTGGGACTGGACTGGATGGGATTGGACTGGACTAGACTACGGTACTCGGTCCTAAATTAGGACCAACACAACACTATTAGTGACCCCATCCCTAAAACTGGCCCCAATCCTTTTGAATATCCATTATAAAACATGCATTTACCTCTGTAAGCGTTACATGCATAATTACCTCATCTACTTATAATATAACATTGCCTTGATATGAATTTGTTTTTGCAATTTAATCAATAGCAGTGGTTTTCATTATTAGTTTTTTAGAATTATATATATTATGTTCCAACTTGGGAAATAAACGTCTTAGATTTTATGACGTGATTAACTCTTTGTATTCTTTTTATGTTATAAACTACCTATGCTTGTTAGAAGTACGAGTATAATAAAGTACTTTTGGCAAATAACATACGAGCCTTCCCTAATTGGATCTTTTTATAATACCCTACCCTTGCGTAATGGATAATCGTAAATTAACTTCCCTAGCCATTCCCTTCTCGACTACACACAACAATAAAATATCCTTCTTTTTTTCTTTCTTTTTTTTTGCACTTCATGCAAAAATCATTTAGTGAAAAGTTTTTTTAATATTCTTTACATATATTGCTTATAATTATTACGGTTAATCAAATAAATAAGACAGAGAGAGGAAAATAGGAAATAGTCTTTCATGCAACAAGGCATTTTAATATTGTCTGGATGAGAAAGTCTAGCTGCAAATATTATTGTGTTTTTTTCCGTCTTTGAAAAGGTCATTGAAATGATTCAACACACAGGATACTAAATATATATGTGGCTCCACCCTTGCACGGAGGATTGTGACTGCAATTTTATATGTTATCTAGAACATACGTTAGGGTGATTAGTGATGTTGAATCTAAATATGTCTTTTTATTATATACGAGGATGGTTTGAAAAGTTTCTGACCTAACGAAAATGTAAGTCATTTTTTTTTGATTTTTTTTAATAAGAAATCCTCCGTCTTACTCTCTGTTTTTCATGAGCACACGTAGTTACTCAATACTTAGATGTTCCCTCCTCAAGAAATAATATAAAAGCTTATTAAAAAATTAATCTTTTTTCTTTCTTATTTTTAAAGTAGTTTTTATTAGAAACTACTCAAATCTAATAATGAGTGTCCATCGATAACACTTTTGCTGAAATGTAAGGCGAAAATCATTGATTGTCTGTCACAAAAAGGATGTAATCAAGCACTGGTTAACTCAGAATAAGGAGTTTCAAAATTACTTATTTACACAAGTGTCCAAAAGTTATTTTACCGTACCGAGGGCTAAGCAAAACAGACAGATTTTGACGTCATAGAGTTTAACAGGCGTGCTCTAACATTAACAGTCAAGGAAGATGATATATAGCTACTCTTGGTTACAGTTATACTCCATGACGTCACTATTAAAAAGTTTGGTGGAAGTCAAACATCAGTGCGAAAAGCCTTATGTTTTAACCTTGTTTTTTTGTTAATCTTGGGATATTATAAAAATTTGGAAAAAGTAAATTTTTCATCTAAAAAGTAGTATTTTCCTTTATCAGGATTTGATTTAGTATAAAAGTCCCTATTTAAATTATGGATGTAGCTTATAGCATATTTAAGGATTACTAAAGTACTTTTACCTTAACTCTAAATCTGCCAAAAACTCACCCTCTCATTTTAAATTTTTTGAATAAATTACTACGTAAAGCTTTATTATTTTACAAAAGTTTCTTACTCATTGTATAAAATGTAGTAATTTTGGCATCTTTCTTCAAATAAAGGTCATAAGAAGATCACCCTGGTCAAGGTTAACCAAATTTTCATATTTTTTTTTTGTTTATCTATGTAAAGAACATGCGTAATTGCATATTTTTCTATGTATCAGTGAAATTGTTTAACTTTGATACGCCAAAGAACAAACAGGTAGGCGGAAAGCCACAATTCAAGCCACTACATTTATCGTTTTGGAAATTATATACGGAAAACTCATAAAAGTTTATGAAATACTGGTGATATAACTTTTTTGTATCTCAATTTCTTATGTCATACAAAAAGCTGTAATGTGTACTTAAACGATGATATTTAAAATAAAAAAAACCAAAATTTTTTCCGAAAAAAAGTGTAAATTTTCAATACTTTAAAGCCGTTAAGCTACCTTTAACTATTTTTCAAAATAATTCAAATTTAACCAATGATATCTATACACTAAAAGAAAGATTTTGAGACCCTGAGGACCTCATACTTCAAACATTTAAGCATAAGCTCCACCCTAACGTAGATACCTCCATAGTCAAAATATTTTATTTACCTGTATGAAAATTTAATTTGTTTATGCATATCATTTTTTGTTGGGAGGGGGTAATTTCATTCTCTTTGTGCAATTTGTGGTACTTTTTCCTGGAGGCATTTTTTAGACGTACATAAAGTTATGAATGGGTAATTTGTCTCATACTCATACCTAAAATTTCTAATACAAAACATGAAATTGAAATTTCTAAGACCATCCGCAATGAGCTATTTTTTGTTCGACAGGATAGAGGCAAATGTTTAGTCTCTTTGTGAAGTTTTGGAAGGGTACAATATCTTTGGACTAGCTATAATATGTTAATGAATACTATTTTGAATACATGAATACGTAGAGTCAGCTATTTTAAGTAAGCAAAATGAGACATCTGACGAAAACAACAGATGAGAGAATACATTTCCCACACGCCAAATTTTCTCAAAGGATTGAATTTAGACATAAGATCTCATTATGTCGGTGAAGTTGTGAGTTTGTGAGTGTCAGACTGAGGGTTGAGGAACTCGGAGTCGATCCGTGAACTAAAGGATGCTCCAGTGCTAATCATATCTCACTATGTAAAGCACTTTCTCCTTAGGATTAAGGCTGGAAGTATATTTCACTTGTATCCTCTATAATTCTTAGTGAACAAACTTATTTAGTTCTTAAAATAACTTTAGTCCGGACGGGTCTCAAAGAAAAATTCAGTTTCATTTAAAATTTGTCTACGCTGATTCTATTAATGAATTATTGATGATGCCAGGTGCGTTTCAAAATAGGGAGCATCGCCATGCGTTAACGTCATATGAAGTGTAATGTGCTGCGTAGATCATATTTTTACAACTCATACATCAGCCGGGTAGGGTAGAAAATCGGTCTATAGATTGAAGCCGAAAAAAGTCAATTAGGTCCATAATTTGAAAACAATTTAACTTTAGTCTATGGATTAAGTTTGCGGTCTGAACCGAAATATCGGTTCAAATCCTTCTAGAAAAAAAATGCCATCAGACCTAAGCGGAAAAAAAAATAGATTTTGAACCGAGTTTCAACACTACTCAAGTCAAAGTTGAGTTGCTAGTCTCGAGTTCAAGTCTCCACCGCTGCAAACAACCCTGGTGATATGTCAGCTGATATTCCTTAAGTTTGAATATAAAGCTGTACTGCCCACAACACCAAAAAGTAAATGACAGCCCATACAGCCAATAAGAACCAAAACTTCAGCAGCAAGAATATGGCCTAGTTCTATACTACCACTATGCGGCCCTCCTCCACCCCGGTTTTTTAGTTTTGAGCGTCTTGCAGAAGAACTTCTGCCGCATCCAAATTTGGATTTGCTCCGAGCTGACATCATGACAGCGTGGTACGCCATGGACACATATTTTACGTAATTTAGTCATGCTACTCCAAGTTTTGGGTCCTCCGTCTCTAAATAATGTGAGGTCTCTTATTGGACAGATATTTATGAAATAGAAAAATTTATGTAATTGTATATGTGGGATGTTTGTTCAACATTTTTATTATATTGATGAAAATCATTTGTATTGGATTTATAATATAATAAAGGATATTTGACATATAATAATCTACTCTCAATTGCTCTGGGCAGGATGTCTGTCTGTCTGTGGGTCTATATATTACATTTTTACATAATATATAAGAATGGATTCTATCAGATCTGTTCCTGGTAACAACAAAATAAGTTTTGAATATCCTTACTTTTTCCTTATTTTTAGTTCATAGTTGAACGTACTTAAAACAATTTAAAAATAATAAATATGTACATTTTACTAAATATAAATAGGAGTTTTGGTATCTCTCTCTCTCTCTTAAGAACATTATATTTGATCCCATGGAACTTACAGAGTGTTTCAAAGATACAGTCGGGTTGAATAAAATACATCTTAACTTTAATTATATAATCACATTTGAATACCATAAAAAGAACAATTAATTCATGAAATATATTAAATACTAGCTGTAGTACCTGGAGTTATAAGGCATATATGAACAGTCGAAATGTGCTTTGATAATATTGAAGAGAACTCCACACGAAATCCTTCGATTTTGATTAACACACTCCCACATTCAAAATAACTGATAGTTATATACTCAGAAGCTAATTATTATTTTTTTGTTTTGCTTAGAATATTATTGTTATCTAGATTCACGCAACCTAACCAGCGTATTATAGTTAAATTTCTTAATAAATATTAAAAGCTAAATTGCGCCAAAAATGCATTTAAAAAAAAATTGAAATATAAAGTTTATTTTATAACTTCAGCTAAGAAAAACTAGATCTAAAAAAAAGGGTTTAAAGGCCAAAAATTTATTGGATGAAAGTCGTAATGATCATATTTGTGTTCTACGGTTTAAATAACAATAATAAATGTGGGTTTCAGCCTGCGGCACTTTAAGACTTCATTTTGTTGCATATTGTATTAACAACTCTTAAGAAACAAATAAGACGTAATGAGCTACATAGTACTTTAGTCTCTAGAACGCATCCTGGGTGAGCTTTATCTAGATACACTCATTCCTAAACCTCATTCAATGTCATATTCTTGATTTTTTATTTCTTCTAAAGTACTTTCTTTCTTTAGTCTTTTTTTAATATGAGCCTTAGCTACGCACGCACATTTTTAAAAATGACCCTCAACTCATAAAAAAATACATTAAAAATGAGAATACACATATATCAGGGAGCACTATATACAGAAATGTAAAACGGCTCCGAGATTTCATAAATATCCCTATGTACTTATTTCCTAGATCAAAAGTACACAGGCGTCCACAGAATAAAATTTGGCAGTGAGGGATCTTTTCCTTTAATTATTAGAAAAAAAGAATAAATCCTCCCCTGCAAGATTTCATCGAATGATTTTTACCTTTTTTTTTCTTAAAGAAATCTTTAGAAAAAATACTTATAACTTGTTTTTTTCATAAATTTTGTTTTCCTAAGGAGATAATTTTTCCAAAACTTTTTACAGAAAGACATACAAACTTTGCTTTATTAATACTGAAGATATCTGTTGATTATTTGCGGTTGTACACACGGAGCTTGTCAACAAAAAGCAAGCTAGAAGTATTGTTTTCATATCGGACAGCTTAGGAAATTCACTCTTCAATTAACCAACTCCAAAAAAAACGGAGAGCTCAAAAATATATTCGATTTTCATCACTATACGGTAGCTATTATTATTTCCCTATCACTAAAGAGGGGATGTTTGTAAAGAAAAAACTAAGTCTATTCATTAGAAAAGGAAAAACGGGTTGATGAGTTTGATTTTTCTTCCTTCTTTTTGTTCATTATTTAATAAGTTATTGAATCATTGAAGAGGCAGCTGATATAAACAAGGGTTTTAATTCAGTAACATCATATTTCTCACTCCTACCTTCCCCTCTTACAAAAAATTCATCTTCACTTATATCTTTTGACAAATTATGTCCATCACTCTTTGTCAATATTCCCGGGGAATAATGAATGCAACATTATACAGAGTAATGAAGAAAATATCTTTCTGTATGCACATGTGTTAAATTTAATGAAACAAATTGAATCCTTGCAAAATATCCATCACATTATCAATTTATAGATTGATAAAAATGTATTGAAGTACATAGAAGGTAATAATCAAAGTAACTACCGTGTGGATCATTGAAATGTGAACACTTACTAATTCAATAATTAATGAAGGTTGAGCTATTGAAGTGAATTCATATTTTGATATATTAAAGCATAAATAATTACTTACAAAACAAAACAAACTTGAGATCTTGGGATTTAACACTAGACTGTCCCGATAGATAGATAGATAGATATAAAACAGGGTGACTGCATTAACGATTAAGGGAGCTAGTTCGGACACACATCAATTTATAGAATTAATTTTGTTGAAATTATATTCATAATTAATAAACTATATCTTCTTGAAATTTAAAAGTCAAAGTGTTCAGATTTTATGGACCACTCGGTAGATAATCCAGACGTCATGTGTTCGACAATCCTACATCATGATATCAATACTTATGCATGTCCCTTCCAACCAAGACGAATTACTCACGCAGCATACGTTCTATGTTAATATGATTTCCTCTCCCTTCATCATTGGAAATTGATCAAACTGAAAATAAGAAACTAACAAAGTAAAGAAAATTAAATGTTTCTGTTTTTCTATATGTATAAATCCACATGATTGATGTACGCTTCCAACTGATGTGTTTATTATATGTACATATTCCTAACCGTCTCGTCACGGATATCAATCAACATCATCATTGCAAGCATCTCGTTTGTAGAAATAAGAACAATTGAGTCCAACGTAAAAATATATAGAAGAATGAACAATGTACAAAATCAGATAGTAACAAAACGAAGACCGTGTTTTAACTATTTGTCCAAGTACATTGTGACCCACGGTAATCTGTGACTTGGTTTTTAGATTTTTTTGAAATAAATTTTTATAAAACAATTTGAAGAATTATATTTTTGTACAAATAATTTGAAAAATTAAATATTATGGAAAATTTTTTTTAAATATTAATATTTTTTTGAAAATTTATAGCCGATCACAATTAAATTTATATTTTGGAAAGAAATTTCAAAAATCCATAGCTATTCTCAAAAAAAAATAATATTTTGGAAAAGAAAATTCGAAAATTGACAGTTGCTCAGAAAAAATTAATTTTTTCAGAAAAAAATTTAGAATAATACATTTTTTTTAAATAAATAGCTACTTCCAAAATATTTCCAAAAAATCCATAGTTATTATAGAAAATCAAAATTTTTGAAAAATTAAAATGAAATTTCAAATATGCATTTACTAATAAAAAAGAAAATTAATCTTAATTTGGTAGGGGGGGGGGGCTACTGCCCGTCTGGCCCATCCTTTGTGAACGCCCATGGTAACAGCTTGGAATGTAATTGGAACGTATTTTATAAACTGCCAGATATTAAATTCTAAAGTGATATAAAAAAAAGAGAGAAGTAGTTTTTTAATAATTGGTTTTTTTTCTTGAAGATATAGTATCTAACACCTTGAGAAAAAAAAAATACAAAGGGACAAAAATATTTAGAATTTTGTTAAGAATGAAGAATTATGTTTTTTGATATGGAGATAAATTGTCGTTAACTTAATGTATAACAAAGTATATTCAGTCAATATTTTTCCAGGGGTTTATTTTATTTTCATTTTTTTTGGGGGGGGGGGGGCGGATAGGGCTTGATCATTGGATTTTTTTTGTAAAATAATCCAAAAATTAACTTTTAAATATATAATTTTTTGAATTTTTTTTTTCAAATTTACATTTTTCGGAGAAAAATTTCAAAAAATTTCAGTTACTCACAGAAAATTCGTTTATTGGAAAAAAATTCACAGCTTTTCAAAAAAAAAAAAAAATTAAAAATTTTTAAGTTATTCACAGAATTAAATTTTTGAAAAAATATTTTAAAAAATTCTTCAGTATGTTCAAAAATGAAATTTAATTTTAAAAATATAATGTTAAATATAAAATTATATTTTAAAAAATATATTTTTTTGAAGTTTTTTGAAAAATCTTGAATTACTCTCAGACAGTTAATTTTTTTGGAATAAAATTTAAAAAAATTCTTAGCCATTTACATATAAGTTATATTTTTAAGACAAAAATTCAAAAATTTTAAATATTTCAAAAAATTCATAACTATTCACAAAAAAGGAAATTTTTTGGAAAAAGCATCAAAAATAAAATTGCAAATATAAAATTAAAAAAAAAACATTTTTGTAATATTTAACTAAATTTGAAATATAACATTTTTTCAAAAAAAATCTAATATTTAATTCTTAGTTAATTAGCAAAAATTCGTTAATTTGGAGAGGGCTACAGCCGTCTAGCTCAGCCCTTGCAGACTCCCCTGTTTTAATTTAATCTAGTGAAAACGTTTTTTAACCAACTATAATATTATTGGAAAAAATAACTACATATCTAGGGTATGTCATAGTCACTCTCAGGCCCTGAGTAACAATGTCAAATGTCTTTACTTTGGTGATAATTGCAAACTCCCTACATTGTTGACATCGTTTGCATAAAACTTCCCCATTCCATACTAACGAATTGATTCTGACACCAATCTTTCTCCGTCCCTTGTTAACATAATAATCCTTTTCTTTTTAAGAGGTAATTCAGTTATATATTTATAAAATAATATTTAAAAGAAACTTGTCAAATGTCTTCTTAGAAGCGCATATATTTTTGAAAAAACAAATTGCATCATCCATCATGGACGCTGTAACTTGCAGTTGATGAAAAATAATAATTAAGGAGAGTTTGAAGAATGCACTTATTCGATACAGTTATGAAGTCAAAGGTACCATATGGAACGTGTTTATAGCCCCCATCTGATATGATCAATCAACTCTTTCTTTTCATATAAAAGTACATTGTATGAATTATAGGGTGGCTTGTTTGTAAACTTTTTTCGAATTTCGATAACGGCTAGTGTGGAAAGATTGTCATATTGTAAGATAATAGCTTTTTTTCAAAATTTTGTTGTTCTAAGATGTTATTTGCTAGGTCGAACATCTCGATCAAAGCTTTTTGTTTATTTTAATGGCAAAAATGTGATATTTCTTCAATAAAAATTGTAATTAAGCATTATTCGTAATTTTAAATAAAATCCTTTTGATAAACATTTTTCATCTGTACATATTAAATACAGATTGGGGACCCAAAAATTGCAGTAGAATTTAATTAATTTGCATCTCCATTATATTCTTAATTATAATGCTTTATAACGCAACCAAACGACAGGTAAAATAAAAATCAACCATTTTTATTTTTATCTCTTGTGCCTGTGTGTAAAAATATCGGTGGAACAAGAATAAAGGTAACAGGTTCGAAATCTCCTCTGCACCAATGTCAGTGATGAAAATGCTGTAAAAACAGTTGGCATCTCCATCCAGACTGCCAACAACATCAGGAAGTCTAGTACAGGCCAATACAACCAAGAAGAACAAAACTTCTAGAGCAACAATATGGCTGACTTCTGGCCTGTGTGTGGCCCTTCTCCATCCCTATTCTCAACCCTCTGGACTATCCAGTTAAGAGCGCCTTTGAGAAATAGTTTCTTCCGCACCTCCCATCCAAATTTGGATTCGCTTGGAGCTATCATCGTGACAGTATGATACGACAAGGACACGGCCTTAATCGTCCAAAACTGGCAATCTGTTTGCTGGCAATAAAAGGCTGTTTGTAATTGTGAAGGAAGAGTCATTAAATACAGAATATGGTCAAATATAATATTTAAACATATCAGAAATTGTTTATTAGTTGTCTTTTCTTGATTCTATAAAAAACACTTTTTTCATAATATTATGTATTCCAGCGGCAAGTTTTGGGGGGTGCCCAATCTATAAATTTAAAAAAATCAAGATTCATCGTATGAAACCTAATGTCAGAATAGTATTAGTCAATTTTGAACATATATTTATTGATCTTTTTTCCCTAACAATTTAAAATCCAAGATAGATGCGGGTTATCTACAGATCATCAAAATTCTCTATCGTTATTTTCTCTTCAGATAAGTTGACTTTAGGAAAAAAACTTTGCAAATATATATTTTAAAGGATAAAAAAATGTAGATCAAAATGATTTTATGAGTCATCAAAATTAATACTTTATTTAAATTTTTATGTTCTAAATAAATAACTTGCATTTTTTCAAACTTTGACAGACATATACTACGTAAAGGTGACTTTGTAGATCAATTAAATTTTGCTTAGTTTATTTTCTTACCAATTAAAAAATTTTCCGCACTAGCTTTTATCAAAATTCGAAAAAAAGCTCAAAAACAGACCACCCTAATTTACAATGTTCATAGATACCTAATATTTTTTTATGAGGGAGTGAAAGTCGTTTTCTTCATTAAATATCAAAAGGACATTTTTATTATTTTTATTAATACTACTGATAATGACAAAGAGCGGCCTTTTTGTCATATATCAAAATATGATAAATATAATATACACCAAAAATTATTATTACGAGGCCTTTCCTGCGTATCATTAATCTTATTATATTAAGAGTATATGATCAATATATATATATATAAATGTTCATAATAGCTTCATTGGAAGTTTTTCTACCTCTCTGTTTGACCTTTCAACGTTACCTCCAATATTTTGTCATCAGGAACTTGCGTTTTTATTTGTTATACAAATGTGTCAATTTGTGACGTTAGTTTGATTTTTGGTAAAAGATAAATATATATTATTGGTGTTGTGTCAGCTTGTATTTATTCAGTGCAGTCCAATCTTAGGTCTTGGATAAGTCCTTCAAACTGTCACCACCTTCTTCTAAGTCAGATGCTGGTCTGGAAAGTCATTTCAACATGATTGACCCCCGTCTCCCTAAATAAGGAATTTTGGCTTTTTAGTAGAAATAAACCAATCAAGGCCAGTTTTAACATTTAAAAAATTTATTATTGGAAATATTTTTTCCAAAAATTTAAGTGTCGGATTTATTTTTTCAAATGTTTTCCAAAAATTTAATTATTATAACTCTTTCCAAACAATGTTTTCCAAAAATTTAATTATTATATTTCTTTCCAAACAAATTAATTTTCTTTGAATAACTCAAGATTTTTGAAACCTTTTTTCCTAGAAATTTAATATTTGTAATTTCTTTTTCCAAAAAATTTAAATTTTTGTGAACAGCTCTGGATTTTTGAATTTTTTTTCCAAAATTTTTAATACTTGAACTAGAATTTTTGAAACTTTAATTATTTGTGAACAGTTGTGTAGTTTTGAAAATTTTTCTCAAAAATTTTTTTGTGGGTAACTGCGGATTTTAAATTTTTTAAAAAAATTTCATATTTGAAATTTTTAAAAATTTAATTTTTTTCTATTTTTTGAAAAAAAATTTTAAAAAAACCAACCCTCCTCCCCAACCCCCCCCGCCCAAAAAAATATTCTCCTGCAGACGCCCCTATAAGACCTGTTCTATCTCTAAAATCAACAGTTGAAAAGGGATTCTGTGTACATTTTTATGTAGGTGGTGTTAGAAATCATAATTTGATTATATTTTTACGCCATTTGACAGTATTATTTTAATAATGTTCTACAATATACCTATATAATTCTTTATAGTGTACCTTCAATGCTACAAAACACATACTTATTATCCGTTCAATATAAAAATCCATTTGGATTTCTATCCATCCCAAGGGGGCTATAAAAGTATTTACCTCCTCCTTCTTCTCTGCCTCACAATTGGCTCATTTTTGTGTGAGGTAGTAGGTATTCTCCAAAAATCTATAATGTTTCATTGCTGAGTTGTTATAATAATAGCCGTATCTTGACAGCTTTTTGATATATTATGAGTGAGTCTCTGTTCTATGTTTGATTTCCTCTTCTGATAAATCCTTTTTATATAATTATGTATTTGTTTTCTATAAAATAAACAATGTTTCAACTCTTCACTCAGCACACATTTAATAATAATATCCAGCTTTCTATACAATATAACCCCAGATCTCGACTTTAATTCATTTCAAAAGTAACGCCAGGAAATGAAGATCTCCAGTTTAGAATATTTTTTCTTGTTATACATAATTGAGACGTTAATCTATTTAAAGGGTGTTTGTTTTTGATCTGGAAATCATAGAACGGTCAAATACTTTTATAACCATAGTTTGACCAAACTAAATAAAAATAATAATTGTTGTTTAGAGGCGTATGAAATATGACCTTTCATTTTGTAAAAATAATATAAACGGGAAAATGACATGGTAACCCTGATAATTTGAAGAATGTTTATGTGAAGAACAGTTCAGCTGTCATGACGTTTTATTAGATTAGCTGCGAGCAGCCATGAGAGAAAATAAAAAATCCCTCTCCGTATCTTGTAAAGACATGGGCATACGATTACTTCTATGACGATCCTCAATTCTACTTTGTGAATCTGATCAGGACTTGCACTAATAACTCTTCAAAAGTTTATCAGAAGATTCCATTAAGTATTCAGATTAAGAAATAAAATTTTAAAAAATGGCGCGCGTTTAGTCATATTTTATACAATTCAAGTAATATTCCCACGTGTGAAATAATTTATGGAGTACAAAATCGGACTCAGAAAGAAAATGTTGTTCAAATATTCTTCTTATCTGGGTTTGATTTTTTTTTTTTGTTCAAGAAATTCAAGATCCATCCATTTATTATTTGTCTGAAAATCCTTGACGGGTCTGAGACTATTTTTCTTGGACAAAACTCATTCAGACCTCCAAAGAAGTTTGGTCAAATAGAAGAATTTAATATATTTTTTATGACGTAACATGATTTTCCGAATTGTTAGCATTGGTAAAAGGACACCATATACAATTTTTATAACTGGAATGGTAGAAAATCAATTCATAGATTGAAACCAAAAATATCGGTCCACAGTTTGAACAATATTAAATTTCGGTAACTGATATCAGACTTCAGCCTCACCAAAATATCGCTCCTAATCGGTCTAGAGACAATAATTTAATACCAAATCTCGGGAACAGTGGTCTGGCACGGAGTTTAATCCTGTGACTGCCTGCATGGGATGTCAAGGGAGCTGTGGCCTCCCAAATTTATATTTGTAAGCTTACCATAAGAAAATTATTTAAAAAAAACATTAAAAACCACCAATATTTAGCCATAGCCCTTGTTACAAAAAATATGAACCGCTGGTAAGTTAAAAAGAAGAATGTAAAAAATTACTTGGTCACTCTGACCATTTGAATAATGTTTTGGAGGAGATGAGCTTGTCGTTTTAAAATATTCGTTGCAATCAGATATGAAAGGAAGGAAATCAACACTCCGTATCTAGCAAAGATTGAGGAGGATATTACTCAATTGTCGATCCTCAATTATAATCCAAGCCCAACAAATCCTCATCATTACTCTACATTATCCATTAGCACGTGTACTTTATACTTAAATGTTCCCTCCTCAAGAATTTAAGAATAATTATTACAGCTTTAGAAATTTAAAAAAAAACACTTTTCAAATTGAAAAGTATGGCACTCGTCTAATGTCAAAATTTTACAACTCTACCCATAGCCATTGCATTACTATTGTTCATATATTACAACCATTATTTCTCTGCAATGTAAAAATAGAAGAACTGCATTTGGTCTTGTTCATAATGTGAACTTGACTCTCGCTCGTCCACCATACATGCATGTCTTTGTTCATGCATTTGAATTCAACTGGTCATGTTTTTCATTGTTTTAAATATATCTATACACAAATCAGCATGCTTTTCGTTCAAGTTGAAATATCATGACTCTGTAGTATTTCCATACTATGTATTAAAAATCATTGAGTTGGACATTCTTGTGTCAGGGATTTTACTCAGTTACCTCCTAATTATAGACTAATGATTTTCTTATCATGATCATATCTTTTGGATAAGCTAAAGAATATTAAATACTTATAATTATTAAAGTTTGTATACAAGTTGAAACTTGTACCATCTCCAATTTGCACGTCTAAGATCCTTTTATTCTTGTCAATTATAACACTAGTTATTTCAAAAAACAAGTATTAATGAATGCGTACGTTATTCCACTTACAGGGTATTTTCTTGTCAGCTGTCAATTATATACTACTCTTCTATCTAGATGTTTTTAATATTATTGATTGGTTAAATTAGAAATAGCCCTTCTTAAGCCTTTTACAATTTCCTACTATAAATATATAATTGTCAACAGACTAGAAAAATTATCAAATAAATATCAAGTCGTCGTTATATTTATTGCATATTCAAAAAGAAACAGAGAAAAAGGCCCTCAATCAGTTTTGCTGTTAATGCTGTAATATAGTATTGAAGAACGCCATCATATTTTTATTTTTTATTTTTTTATTTAAGTATTTTCCTATTTTTAAATGGATTTTAATTAGAGTTGAATAAAAATTAGGTTAACCTACAAAAACGGAAACATCATTAATTTATTTTAAAAAATCCTGGCCACTCCGGACAGAAGGTACAATATGTCCGGTGGAAGCTAAGATAACAGTTGGTCACCTAAGTATAATATTAATATTATATAATCTTGTAGTCACGATGCCAGTTCGCCAATACAAAAATACATATTGTTTTTTTTTTTGTTTTTTTTAATGTTCTTTGTTGATAGATGGAGTTGTACTGATTAAGTAAACATCATAGTATTACAATTACAGTCTTTACCGATATTACAGATAAATTGTTTAAACATGACATAATATGTTTTTTCTAGTACAATGACAAAGTTTAAACAGATATAGCTCGGAGAAATTTTGATTCCGCCGTCTCTTATACCGTTGATCTAGAAAAAAAAAAAAAAATTTCTCATTATACATGAGACCGAAAAAAATCGGTCCATAGAATGAAACCGAAAAAAATCGGTCCAGGGTCTGGGACTTTATATCCCTTCTCTCCTTCTATACCAGAGTGGTATGATAAGTTTCCGACCTCACCTTGAAGATGGCAGCATTCAAAATAAAAGTTAGTCACGTCTATCTAGGGTCTGTTGACAGTTACTTACCAAAGTTTAGGGTATTATGGACACACAGTTCTTATGTAACAGTCGTTTGAGTAAGATGATGTGAGTTTTATTTATTTATGTAAAATGGAGTATGGAGCTGTTATTTAATATTTATAGTCCAAAATGGCTGGAACTTAGTTAAGTAAATGTCAACCGATACCAGATAGACATGACTAACTATTTCAGGCATTTCGGATAACAAATATTTAATGGGAGCTGGAAAATCAATTTTGTGCATTTTGACAAAAACACTCAGATCAACGAAACCTCAATCTTCTTCTCTTTGTCTCTACTCTCTGTCTCTTTTCTTCCACCACCATTCTTTGTTTCTATTTCCTTCCATTCAGCTCTGCAACACAGGCACATTTAGCTATTTAATGATAATAATGGCAGTCACTGTTCACTATCATCCCTTTTGCCGAAATAGTAAATATATTAATTTTATTATTTGCTTAATGTTTGGATATAGAGAAAGACTATGAAGGAAGGGATCCGTATCTATAAGAACGATGGATGATACCCATCAATTTTGAGTGTGTGTGTATATACACTTATATACTACATGCTCAAACTCAATTTGCAATAATTTTTCTTACTTTCTTATCTTTTCTTTTTATTTATTTCTTGAGGAATAAGGGGAGAGCGAGAAAGAAGATGTATAGCTTATTACAAATCATCCTTTCTTAGACGAACTAAGCATTATCATTTTTTATGTCATAATACTCTGTGTGTTTTATTTTTGGTGTTCATTACTCACAGGAATGTCCACAGGATTATATTTGGGGGGGAGGGGGGTACTACCGGTTTTAAGATTATTTATTGAAAAAAAAATTATTCTTCTAGAAAAATATTTCAACTATTAAATTTGGTAAAATCACCATCTATTAAAAAAATGGACTTTTTGGAAAACAATTTCAAATATTAAATTTTTGTAAAACAATTTCATAAATCCACAGCTGTTTACAAAAATTAAATTAAAAAAAAAAACATTATAATACGAAATTTTTTTGAAAAAAATTTGATAGATCCACAGTTATTCACAAAAAACTAGATTTTTAGGAAAAATATTTCAAAAATCCATTTCAAGCTATTCACAGAAAATTAAATTATACGAAAAAGAAATTGAAAAATTAAACTTCAATTATTAAATTTTTAAGAAAAAAATATCAAAAATCCATAGTTATTCACAAAAAAATTCTTAAATTAAGTTAAATTTCAATTATTAAAGTTTATAGTAAAACGCAAGAAATTCCTTAATTGGGGGGTAAGGCTCCTGCGGAGGCCCCTGACTCACTACTGTATTTACTATGTACCATGTAGCTACCATGTCCATATGGACCAGAGGTTTCCAAACGTTTTTAGCCAATATAGCACTTGTGGGTTCTTTTTCCGTAAGAACCTCATTTGAATGTTTTTAAACTTATACATGTTTCATTTTAGAGTGTCCTAAAGTACTATTGGAACAAACTTTTACCTCAGCCAGATCCTGAGGAAATGTATTGCCAGAATTTTTTGGTTTTATTTACTAGCATATTAATTTCAATATGACTTCCTTGGGTTTTAATTCTCCCACGGAATGCCTGGGAGGCTTTAATTATGTCCACAGAGGGGAACTTGAAGCTATGTGCTTGATGGTGGCCCTAAGGGACTTCACGCTTTTATGTTATGTAGTCTCCATCATTTCTCCATCTCTAGCTAGACATAGAATATCAAGGGGTGGTTCAAGGAGTTTCTTTAGTCCTACTTTGAAGGTAGGTGTCGCCTTACCTTTTTTGTGATGTTGTTGGAGGTATTTTGCTTCTTACCAAACATTCAGACTATGTTTTTATGTTTCTAAGGTAAGCAGTGAGTTTGGGGATGGTATTTGGTTATGCAGGCCTTCCCTTCGACATGCACACAAAAGGTGTAGTCAATGGGATTGGCGTCAGGGCTGTAGGGAGGACAAAAGACTACAACTGTTTGGAGTGGGGGAATTCGTCGATCACGCTCAAGTGTCATTTTCTCGACTTGATCTTTGTTTAGTAACTATTTGTCTATTCTTTAATATATCAAAATATGAATTGATTTCCATTGCTCAACCTTCATTAATTATTGAATTACTAGGTGTTCCAATTTCAATGGCCCACCCGGTAATGATGACCAATTAATTAAGGACTTTTTTTAAAGAAAGGTTGTGAGATACAATAAAGACGACTAAGTGACAAGGGGTTTCGCTTAGAATATGGAGTCAAAAAGAATTATACATATACAACCCATGTATTTAATTAGACTAATGTATTAATTAATTATTGGATCGAGGTGAAATCCCAAGGGTTGTTATTGTTTGATCCTCTTTATCCATAGGAGGTCCTCCTTTCAATAAAAGGGTGAGGTATATTTTGTATCTATATAAGCAGAGGCGTAAAAGGGGATTTTTTGAGGGATTTGAGATATCCTAATTTTATCATTAATGCCTTCAGAGCAAGTTCTTTGATCATTGTTCTAACATTATTACCTCGTTACTGGAAAAGGGATTTGAATAAGGAGGGTATAGAACTATTATTAAAGGGTAGTGGTGTCGCTAACCCCCTTTAGGAGGTGTTATATATACCGGATAGTGCAAAAGTTGAGTTTTGACACTCAAATCAACAAATTAAACAGTCCTGTATAATTTTGTATACATTTAATATACAAAATTTTTTATTAATATGCTTTATGATAATGATATTCAGGATGATTAATCTTCAAGATGCCCACAGTAGGTAGCAATAACGGCTTCTAGGCGATTGTGATGTAGACCTCTGACATAGCAGTCCACTGCTCATTGACAGAGTCCTTTAAGACCTCAACATTTGGGTTTCGGATTTTGCAGGCCTCTGGGACTCTACTTGCCACCAGATCCTATAATCCAGAGGATTAAGATCTGGTGATTGGTGAGGCCAAGAGTTCACCAAAAGTAAACTGGAACTGAACTCATGGGTAACTTTTTCACCATCTCTGCTGTAAGGAGGTGTACTTTTTTGGACCTAAGAGAGACACCGCCGGCATCTTTGATGCGTCTTGACACGTTGGGCCTTAACAAAAAAACGTCCATGGCCATCTCAGTCATTGAGAGATCCAATTGTTCTGTAAAGGCTTTGACTACAGATTCAGTAGTCAATTTTTCTTGCATGACAACTCATGGAGGCTTCTCTGAGATCATCATCCTTATCCAAGTGCGTCTATAGACGGTAATTTTCATAAGATCTAATTCGATCTAACTGAGAGAGTAAGGAATAACTTTTTTCTTAGAAGAAATAAGTAGGGTGTGATATAATCAAACTAACAACGTTGTGCATTAAAAGTTAGCAGTTATTTAGTAGCCTTTGTCCTATAGTTGGCCGCAATAACGGCTCTAATGGACGTTATTATTACCTCTTTAGTAGAAAAAGGATTTGAGGAAGGAGACTACAAAATAGGTATTATAAATAGGGATATGAAAGTGTCTGAAAGATTATGTTCCATGACGCAGCAATTCATGGGGGTATATCTTTCATGGATCTCTAAGTATTTGAATGAACCCCGACCTTACATCTATATAAACTATGTATCTCCAATTATGAAGGGGTGGTAATTATTCTTTAATCGTAGTTTTTTATGAGTCTACCATTAAAAATACATTGGTATACAAAATAGGTGATGTTTCAACATAAAAACAATCTTAATCATAATTCAAGATAATTATAAAATCCTAATATTTTTTTTTACTATCATAATAGCCAATATTTGCATTAATGTATTCGGTAACTTTTAGGCTTTATTTGCGCACATGTGCAATGAGGTGAGATAATCATAAAGGCTAGCTACTGCGTAGTACCTCTTGTGGTATCCCATTTTCGTCTTATTTTCCTTATATTACTAGTGGGAGTACCCGGCATTTTCTGTAATTATTAAGCGTCGACAAACAGACAAAAGTTTGCTTTAATAATATAGATTTATAAATCCTTAACAAATCATCATCGTACCTCTCTTTTTTTCATGAGCACACTCACACATAGTAACTCATTATTTAAATGTTCTCTCCTCAAGAATTGAAATAATAATTATAACAGCTTATTAGAAAAAAACAATATGAATTGATGAACCAGTAAGTATTTAAAGTTACATTCGTTTTTGTTTGTTTTTAATATGAAGTACTTACCTTTTTTTTCTTTGCCAAAATCTTAACAACTGCCCTATAAATAAATAAATTAG